>NC_045551.1:68414446-68440485 GCF_009769535.1 Thamnophis elegans
GAGAGGGACGGAGGAAAGAGGCGAAAAAGGAGGAGGAGGAGGAGAAAAAGAGAAGAAAAAAGAGGGAGAAAGAGGAAGGAGGAGGAGGAGAAAAGAGAGAGGGAGGAAGGAAGGAGGCGAAAAAGGAGGAGGAGGAGGAGAAAAAGAGAAGAAAAAAGAGGGAGGAAGAGGAAGGAGGAGGAGAAAAGAGGGAGGAGGAGAAAAAGAGGAGGAGGAAAAGAAAGAGAGGGAGGAGGAAGAAGGAGGAGGAGAAAAAGAGGTGGAGGCAGAAGCAGGGAGCGGCTGTTGCGCCCGTCGGACTCCGCTTCCTTTGCCCGGCCCGGGTGCGCTGCGCTCGGCCGGCGGGACGCGGCGAGAAGATGGCCGGGGCCGAGGCGGGGCTGACGGGCGCGGGGCTCCGGGAGCAGCCTCCGGGAGATCCCGGGGGCTCCGTGGGGCTCCCAGCCGCCGCGCCCGCCCAGGGCGAAGAGTCGTCGGACAGCGAAGGGGAGCCCGAAGGACCGCAGAAGCTCATCCGCAAAGTCTCCACCTCGGGCCAGATCCGGAGCAAGGTGGGCGCGGCCCCGGAGGATTTGGGGAGGGGAGGGAGGGCTGGGGGTCCCGCTGCCCCCGGGTAAGAGGCAGCTGAGCGCAGCGGTGCCTGGTTGCCTTGGACGGCCGCCTCCCCTGCTTGCCTGTCCAGTAGCGCACAGCTGGAAGAGTCCCAGCCGCGTCCTTCCCTCCCCTCCCCTCCCCAGCCGGGCCGGGCTTCGCCTTCCCCGCGTCCGGGATAACAGAGGCAGCCTTGGGGCGGGGGGGGGGGGGCGTCCCGGGTCTGCCTGCCTCCGCTTCCTGCCCTTTTCCTCCGGAGCTCCGGGGCTGGCTCGCCTACAAGGAGGCTGGAGAAAGCCGGGCGCGCTCCAGATGTGCTGCGCTTCAATCAGAGCCGAGCTGGAAGGGCCCTTGGAGGTCTTCTAGTCCAGCCCCCTGCTCAAGCAGAAAATCCTGTGCCATTCCAGACAAGTAACTTGTCTAGTCTCTTCTTAAAAACCTCCGGTGATGGTGGACCCCCAGCTTCTGAAGGCAAGCTATTCAGAATAACAATTGGAGGGGGTCTTGGAGGTCTTCTAGTCCACCACCCCCTGCTCCAGCAGGAGACCCCCCGTACCATTTACAGGTACAGGGCTGTCCAGTCTCTTAAATGCCTCCAGTGATGAATCACCTCCCCAACCCCCAAACCACAGAAGGCAAACTATTCAGAATAACAGAGTTGGAAGGGACCTTGGAGGTCTGCTAGTCCACCCCCTGCTCAGGCAGAAGAACTTATACCATTTCAGAGAAGTGGCTGTCCAGTCTCTTCTTAAAAGCCTCCATTGATGGAGCACCCACACCTTCTAGAGCAGTGTTTCTCAACCTTGGCAACTTGAAGATGTCTGGACTTCAACTCCCAGAATTCCCCAGCCAGCGAATGCTGGCTGGGGAATTCTGGGAGTTGAAGTCCGGACATCTTCAAGTTGCCAAGGTTGAAAAACACTGTTCTAGAGGCAAGCTGTTCCGCTGGTTAATTGTCCTCACTGTTAGGAAGTCTCTCCTCAGTTCCAAGTTGCTTCTCTCCTTGATTAGTTTGCACCCATTGCTTCTTGTTCTGCCCTCAGGTGCCTTGGGGAACAGCTTGACTCCCTCTTCTTTGTGGCAACCCCTGAGATATTGGAACATTGCTATCATGTCTCCCCCAGTCCTTCTTTTCATTAAACTAGACATACCCAGTTCCTGCAACCGTTCTTCATATGTTTTAGGCTTCTAATCATCTGGGAGAACCCAGAAGAAATATAGAGAAAGGCAGCTGGAAGTTTGCACAGGGGTTTCCCTTGAGTTGTGTTAGGATTGGGTGTGTGTGTGTGCCGTGGTCCTTCCAGGTCAAAGAGTTTTCTCAAAGCATGTTAAAAGTGCAGCTGGGACTGAAGAAACTTCTTGGGTGAGAGATGATTTTCAAAGGAGGGGAAAAAAGAAACCCTATCTCCTTTTGCAAAAAGCACCTTTGGGACAGCCATGACCTAGATAATGGAGCATCTCCATAAACAACACAGCTGGAAAGGATCCAGTAGGAGCAGGCAGAGGCAAGGGGGAAGAAGCTGTGCCTTGTGTTGCTCCCCTTGGGAGTCCAGAGCCACCTTTCCATTCTGCCAGCGTGGTAAGTTTCTTGGCTAAAAGTCGCCCTCCCTTCCTTCACGGCCTTGATGGCCCCATGGCTGAGTTCTCGTGGCCTCTCCACCGGCTGGTTTATGGACCCATTTATTGGGGTTCTCCAAAAGTCTGGGATGGAAACCAAGCAAGTGGCCAGGGCTGGGCTGGCCTCAAACAGAGCCAACAGCAGCACCAAAGATGATTTGGTGATAGATAGATAGATAAATAGATAGATAGATAGATAGATAGATAAATAGATAGATAGATAGATGGATGGATGGATGGATGGATGGATGGCTATATCTGTTGACTATAACTCCACATTGGCAACAGGAAGAGCATCCGGCTAGTAAACACTTAGTTCCATTCAGTTGCCCACTCCACCACAAAAGGGATTATGGGGTTATTAAAAGAGATAGATAGATAGATAGATAGATAGATAGATAGATAGATAGATAGATAGATAGATAGATAGATGATAGATAATAGGCAGGTAGATTACAGGTAGGTAGAGATAGATAGAGATAGATAGATGATAGATAGATGATAGATAGATGATAGATAGATGATAGATAGATGATAGATAGATGATAGATAGATGATACATAGATGATAGATAGATGATAGATAGATGATAGATAATAGGCAGGTAGATTATAGGTAGGTAGAGATAGATAGATAGATAGATAGATAGATAGATAGATAGATAGATAGATAGATGATAGATAGATGATAGATAGATGATAGATAGATGATAGATAATAGGCAGGTAGATTATAGGTAGGTAGAGATAGATAGATAGATAGATAGATAGATAGATAGATAGATAGATAGATAGATAGAAAGATGATTAGATAGATAGATAGATAGATAGATAGATAGATAGATAGATAGATAGATAGATAGATGATATAGATAGATAGATAGGTAGATAGAAAGATGATATAGATAGATAGATAGATAGATAGATAGATGATAGATAGATAGATAGAAAGATGATATAGATAGATAGATAGATAGATAGATAGATAGATAGATAGATAGATAGATAGATATTGTAGATGGATGGATGGATGGATGGATACCGTGTTTCCCTCAAAATAAGACAGTGTCCTATTTTCTTTTGACCCCCGAAATAAGCGCTTGGCCTTATTTTCGGGGAGATCTTATTATTTTTGAGGAGGCGCTGAGCGAGGTCACCTGAGGGCTGCTGTTCTGTTGCAATATTTTTCGGGGGAGGGCTTATTTTCGGGAACAGGGAAGAAAGATAGATGGATTTACAGACAGATAGTCCTCGAGTTACGACTACAATTGAGCCCAGCGTTTAGATCGCTAAGTGAAACATTGGTTAAGTGAGTCGGCCACATTTTATTACCTACTTTTTCTAGCCACCGTGGTCACGTGACAACCCCCGCCTCCCCGGGATGCTGCCACCGTCATAAGTATGAGTCAGTTGCCAAGGGTCTGAATCGCAAAGGATCACGTGACCATCGATACGCTGCAGCGGACCTAAGCGTGAGAAACATCCCGAAGTCCCTCTTTTCAGGGCTGTTTGTCACTCAGAACGACCACTAAACAGACGGTCGTAACTCGAGGAATGCCTGTAGGATCCTCCTGGGTTGGCAAACCTCTTCGGCACTGAGTGCCATAAACCGGAAGTGCTGCTCCCTGGGGCGCATGGGTGGGAGCGTCATAAAGAGTGGCTCCCCAATGCGCCTGTGCGTGCCGGGAATCTGATTTTCCGGTTTCTGGCACGCATGCACAGGTGAAGACCAGCTGTCCGGCGTGCATGCATGCTCCGGGAACCCAAAGTTCAGCTTCCTGGCATGCCCATGCGCCCCAGGGAGCTGCTCTTCCTGTTTCCGGCACTCCCATGCATGTGAAGACCAGCTGGCCAGCACGGAAACCGGAAGGGCAGCAGGCGACGGCTGGCTAGGAGAGATGGCTCCGCATGCCACTTCCGGCACAAGCGCCATAGATTCCCCATCACTGATATAAGTTCTGCTGCTTGAGCGGGGGCTGGACTAGAAGACCTCCGAGGTCCCTACCAGCTCTATTCTCTTCTAAGGAAAAGGGGGCACGAGTTCTGCAATGGTCAGTGTGGGTTGCACCTTGTCCATCCAACTTTGTAGCCGTCCGTGTACATTTTCTTCTTGGCGTGTGGTTTGCTTGCCTGTCATAGAATTGGCCTATAATTAATCATCACAGATGTACTTGAGAGACCGCCTGCTGCCAATCACCTCCACTAGACCAATTAGATCCCACAGACTAGGCCTCCTCCGAATTCCATCCGCCGGCCAGTGTCGACTGGCGACTACCCGGAGGAGAGCCTTCTCTGTGGCTGCTCCGACCCTCTGGAACGAACTCCCCGTGGAGATTCGAACCCTCACCACCCTCCAGGCCTTCCGCAAAGCCCTTAAAACCTGGCTGTTCCGACAGGCCTGGGGCTAAAGAGCTGTTGCCCCCGTCTCGAATGGTATGACTGTTGTGTGTTTTTAAATTATGTATTGTTGTGTTTCGTCTTTTATTTTTTGTCTGTACCCCCCTTCCCTGATTTGATTTGTGAGCCGCCCTGAGTCCCCTTCGGGGGAAAAGGGCGGCATATAAATATAATCAAATCAAATCAAATGCGATTGAAATACGGAGGCTTGGAAGAAGAGGAAAAGGGATCAAATTATTCTCCAGAGCAGACAAGAAGGCAGGAGAAAAAACAATGGGTGGAAACTAATCAAGGAGCGAAGCAGCCTCCTAGTTAAGGAGAAGCTTCCTAACAGTGAGGACAATTAACCAGTGGGACAGCTTGCCACCAGAAGTTGTGGCTGCCCCATCGCTGGAGGCTTTTAAGAGTCTGAAATGGTAGGAGGTTTCCTGCTTGAGCACGGGGTTGGACTAGATGCTTGAGCACGGGGTTGGACTAGAAGACCTCCAAGGTCCCTTCCAAATATTATTCTGTAATTCTTTTAATCAGTGGAACGGCTTCCCACCAGAAGTGGTGAGTGCTCCATCATCGGAGGCTTTTAAAAAGAGACCGGACAACCCATTTTTCTGGAATGGTAGAGGATCTCCTGCTTTAGCAGGAGTTGGACTAGAAGACCTCCGAGGTCCCTTCCAGCTCTATTCTAATAATAATAATGACAATCCAATTCCCTGCCTGCTAGGGATGGAAGGCTTGGTTTAACACGCAGGGAATCCTCGACGTACGGCCATCAGACTCACAACAGCGCTGAATAAAAGGAGTCATGATTGTTGTTCACATTTATGACCATCTCAGAATCCCTGTGATCCAAATTTGGCCACTTGGCAATCGGCATATATTTAGGAGAGTTGTGAGGTCCTGTGGCCACTATTTGAGACCTTCCCAGCCGGCAAGAGTCCACGGGGAAAGCCAGATCTGCTTAATGACCACGTGATTCACTTAACAAGGCAGGGATTTGCTTAACCACTGTGCCAGAAAAGGGTCGTCTAATGGGATAGAATTGACTTCACCATCATCGATGGATATTCTGATCACGGTTTTGGTCATAAGTCAAGGTTTCTCCAAGTCATAGTTTGCAGAACTATGATTGTCCCAAAGGTGCTTTTTTTCCTTGAAGACAACTGGCCTTCCTTGTTTTTTCTTGGAAGACGTTTCGCTTCTCATCCAAGAAGCTTCTTCAGTTCTGACTGAATGATGGGGACGAGAAGGACTGATATTCCTTGCAGACAGCTGGTCATTTGAATCCTTTTAGACGGTCTTTGAGGCCACTGGGAGGTTTATCTGTGTCTTCAGGGTCACCTGAGTGGTGCAAATGGTTCCTGTAGTCTGTGATTTTTTTCCCCCTCTGGAAATCCATTCCTACTCCCATACCCTTCCAAGGGTCTTCATCCCAAATTGTATAGCTAAAAGATCTGTAGAGATTCTCTGTCATCCAGGTCATGGTTATCCCAAAGATGCTTTTTTTCAAGAGACAGCTGGCCTTTTTTTCCCCTTTAAGACTTTAAGATTGTGGTGGGACAAACTAAACCTCCATTCCTGGCTTTTACATCAAATCCAAGCCTTGATGGCAGGGTGGTCCTAATTCTGACGAAGAAGACCCCCATGATCGATAAAACTTAAATGGAGAAAAATGTGGAATATTGGCATTACTCTGGCGAGCAGGAGGGGGGAAAAATCTCTCCACACCAAGCTTTTAAATATGGCTCATCTTTGGAACGGATGAGAGGGCTTTCTTGTTTTTTGGTACGGCTGGCTGGATTCGCAGCAGAACCAGAATTTGAGAATTTGCTTTCCGTCAAGTCTTGCGTAGAAGAATTGAGGGGGGTTACAATGTCAGTCTCTGAGAACGGTTTGTTCCCTGGCAGAACTTAGAAATTCTGCATGGAAGGAAGGAGATAGAGTTTTTTTACAGCCGGGAATCAGTAGGAGAAATTCAGTCCCTTCCTCTCTGATATTTATTTATTTCAATTATTTTTCTTATTTTCTATTTTTGTTCTATTGCGTTTGCCTTGTAAGCCGCCTTGAGTCGAGGTGGCGCAGTGGTTAAATGCAGCACTGCAGGCTACTTCAGCTGACTGCAGTTCTGCAGTTCAGCTGTTCAAATCTCACCGGCTCAGGGTTGACTCAGCCTTCCATCCTTCCGAGGTGGGTGAAATGAGGACCCGGATTGTTGTTGGGGGCAATATGCTGACTCTGTAAACCGCTTAGAGAAGGCTGAAAGCCCTATGAAGCGGTATATAAGTCTAACTGCTATTGCTATTGCTATTATTAAGTTTTTCGCTCCAGGTTATAAATTGGCATTTCTTAAATATCGGAGAAGGTAGAGGTTTGGAACGGAACTGTCATTTTAAAGGTCACTACCAAAGTATTGGAAAGAATTACTGTTCACAGAGTTGGGGCTGGAGTTTTTTGTCAGAAGATGAGAACCTTTGGGCTGCTGGAAATGCCAACCTACTCGCGCATGGCGGCTCAATAGCAATAGCACTAGCAGTTAGACTTATATACCGCTTCATAGGGCTTTCAGCCCTCTCTAAGCGGTTTACAGAGTCAGCATATTGCCCCCAACAACAATCCAGGTCCTCATTTTACCCACCTCGGAAGGATGGAAGGCTGAGTCAACCCTGAGCCGGAGAGATTTGAACAGCCGAACTGCAGAACTGCAGTCAGCTGAAGTAGCCTGCAGGTATCCGTGCCGAATTGTACCGGAATCCGGCTGCAGGGACTTGCATTTGACACCTCTGGTCTAGAAGATGACTTTCCCTTGGTTAAGGAACTAGGTGTCCTTATCTCTGACAATTTATGCTCACTGCAAAAGTGTTGCTAAAAAAGCATTAAAAGTTTTAAACTTAATTTTGCGCAGTTTATTTTTTCCTGGACACATCGTATTGCTAATTAGAGCTTATCAAACCTATGCTGGACCAATTTTAGAGTATCGTTCGGCTGTTTGGTATCCCCACCATATACGTGACATTGGTACGATCGAGCGGCTTCAGAAGTATTTCACGAGAAAAGTCTTGCACCCTTTTGCACACAATAGAATTCCTGATGCTGTTAAGCTCTAAATTCTCGGTTTGGATAACTTAGAACTGCGTCGCAGACTTAAGTACGGCATACAAAATTATACGTAGTAATGTTTCACCTGTGTAAATGACTTTCTCTGTTTTAATCGCAATAATACGGGCGCAAAAAAACTGCTTTAAACCCAATGTAAATCGTTCTAAACTTGACTGTAAAAAATGTGATATCTGTAATAGAGTTGTCTGGAATTCTCTAGCTGATTCAGTTCAGTTGCAAATGTTCACAGTTTCAGTCACAAATGGACTTCCGTGGACCTTACTTCATACTTACGGTAAGTGGTCAGTAGTGAGGGCGTGCATAAGTGCCTTTCGTCCCTGTCATTATATTTTTATTCTCTTAGTCTTGTTCTTGTTTTTGTTTGACCCATTTCAATAAATAAAATAAATCAACCTCCACTTTTTATTTTAAACATCGTAATATAAACGAGCCATTTCTATAACAACAAATCTATCTCATTGGTAAAACCTAAAATCAAAGTTTCATTTCCCTCTCCCGCCCCCCCTCACCTCGAGCGCAAAACCCAGAAGGGCTTTCCAAAGAAATAAAAGTTATTGTGGGTTTTTTTTCTTTAATCAAACCGGTCAATTTAAACCATCTCTGCCAACTCCATCCACTTTTGCAGCCAGTGGCGGGATTCCATTTTTTTTTACCGCCGGTTCTGTGGGCGTGGCTTGTTGGGCGTGGTGCGGGTTGGTGGGTGTGGCTTGTTGGGCGTGGCAGGGGAAGGATACTGCAAAAATCCCCATTTCCTCCCGATCATTTGGGACTCGGGAGGCAGAGAATAGATGGGGAGTGGGGCCAGTCAGAGGTTGTATTTACCGGTTCTCTAAACTACTCAAAATTTCCGCTACCGGTTCTCCAGAACCGGTCAGAACCTACTGAATCCCACCTCTGCATTCATCTATTGTGGAAATCAAAGCGTCCTTTTGGTTTATAATTTCATATCCTACCTATCCTTATGGCTATTTTACCAATGGATTGCGATCATGAACTTTCCTAGATCTAGTGTTTATGAAATGAATTCTTTGTCAAGCCAAATGACTTGCAAACAGACCGTGAAACCAATTCCATATTTGAAGACCGGACACTAGCCAAAAGTATGATGAAAGATGAGGGGTATCCATTCCTGTAGCCTCTTCACTGTTGTCTCTACGACCTATTCAAAAAAACAATGCTTCAGCTGTTGCAATCTGCAGCTGAGAACCAAGTCTGTGACAGAATGTAGAGACTGGGGGGAAAAAAAACTACAAATTGTAAAATTTCTGAGGTCAATTTATGCCTTGTGTTCAGGGGTGGCGAAAATTGGTCCTCGCGAGCTTTGTAATTCTCAAAACCACAAAGCTGTCATTATAAAAAATTGACAGTCTCTATAAGCCTTTGCCACGGGCAGTTCAGGTGAGCACTTTTGATTCTGCAAATTTAGCCAAAGAAAACCGGTTTGGCTGTAGTGGTTAAAGAACTAAGCTAGAAACCAGGTGATTGGGAGTTCTAGTTTTGCCTCGATGCATGAAGCTAACTGGATGAGAATGGGCTTGTCACCCTCTTCCAGCCCAAGAAGAATACAAGGACAAACCATTTCTAAAAAATTTAAATTTCAGGGACAAGTCGAGGCAGTCACCAGGAATTAACACTCACTCAAAGCACCAAATATGATTATATGTAAAAGCTTCTGGTGCACTATTGGTGTCAAGAAAAAAAAAGAGCCTAGGATTCCCCCTTCCTTCTTCCCATGGAAAAGTATGTCTGAGTTTCCCTTGGATGAGCTACTGATGCGCATTCTTGGACGGGTGAAAGAGACGTTCATCTCTTTCTGAAAACGTTTTGTTCCATATTGTTCATGAGTGATGCAGAAAATGCAGAAAGACAATTAGGTCGAAACGAATGAGCAAGACTAGGATAGGATCGGGTGAGATGGGATGGGATGGGAGGGAATGCAACAGAACGGAACAGAACAGAACAAGAAATAATGAAATGGATTGGAATAGAATAGAATAATATTGGAATGAAGAATAGGATAGGAAAGGAGAGGAGAGGATGGAAGGGAAGGGATGGAATGGGATTGAATGGATTGGACTAGAATAGAGCTGGAAGGGACCTTGGAGGTCTTCTAGTCCAGACCCCTGCTCAAGCAGGAGACCCTAGACCATTTCAGACAAATGACTCTCCACTCTGTTCTTTAAAAACTTCCATTGATGAAACATCCACAACTTCTGGTGGCAAGCTGTTCCACTGGTTAATTGTCCTCACTGTTGGGAAGTTTCTCCTTAATCCCAGGTTGCTTCTGTCCTTGATAGGTTCCCCCCCATTGCTTCTGTTAGATCGGGTAATGGATAGGCACACACAGGCTCAACAGTAACAACAGCTCTTTATTAAGTACAACAGGTGAGAACAATCCAGCGAAGGTTGAGTTTGACAGCAGCCCTTCCACCGGTCAGATCCTTCGACCAATGAGATTAACCCTCTGTTTCCCGCCGGAACAGAGGACCTTGGTGGAAACCACTGTAGTTAGAACAAGTATCTAACACAGTGTTTCTCAACGTTGGCCACTTGAAGATGTCCGGACTTGAACTCCCAGAATTCCCCAGCCAGCATTCGCTGGCTGGGGAATTCTGGGAGTTGAAGTCCGGACATCTTCAAGTGGCCAACGTTGAGAAACACTAATCTAACAGTTTCTTGTTTTGCCTTCTGATGCTTTGGAATATGAGTTGACCCTGTCTTCTTTGTGGCAGCCCCTCAAATATTGAAAGACTGCTCTCATGTCCCCCACTACTCCTTCTTTACTCTAGAGTAGCCAGACCCAAATCCTGCAGCCGTTCTTTGTATGTTTTTGTCTCCTGGCCTTAAATCACCCTAGTTGCTCTTCTCTGAACTTTTTCCAAGGTCTCCACACCTTTTTTGTAACGTGGTGACCAAAATTGGTTGCAGCATTCCAGGTTTTATAAAGCAGTAACAATAAAAGAGACTGCCTTTAAACTAAGGCTAGGCATCAAGGCTGCACTGACAACAATTGAATTGTTAAGTTGGAGTTACTAATCACAAAAAGATTTTCTTTTAAATGACGACGCGAGGAATTTGGAAACAAAGCAGAGAGAAATAAAGCTTTTAAAAGATAATAGATGCCACTCGCTGTTCGCTGGCCAGATTGGAGTAGTTTATAAATACTGCTCCGTAAATTAATCATAAAACGAAATCACCAAGTTTAGCAATAACTTTTTGTTGTTGTTCTTAAAGTGGTCAAGGAACGGGGGGGTGGGGGGGTGGGGAGACCAGCGTTGCTTTCATGTCTGACAAGTTCTTATCGGGAACAGATTTTGCTGGCTGCTGTGAGAAACAGATCACAATAGCCGAAGTGTGCTTCAGAAGAATAAAAGATAACAGTAACCCAGATAATTTATTCCGGTAGCATATGAAAGTCGGGTAAAATAATCATCAGCACATGCTTGCATTCCCTGGAACGAAAGGTTTATGGATTCGGTGTCCCTTTTCAATTTATTTCGTTTTTTTCCCCAGTGTCCATTTTCAATTTATTTCAGTTTATTCAGTATTTGAAGGACTGCCACAAAGAAAGGGGTTATTTTTTCAAAGCACCGGAAGGCAGAACAAGGAAGAATGGTTGGAAATGAATCCAGGAGAGAAGCAAGGAGGAATTTCCTGACAGTGAGAACAATTAGCCGGTGGAACAGCTTGCCACCAGAAGTTGTGGATGCTTCATCACTGGAGCTATGCAGGGGGCTGAGCTAGAAGACCTCCAAGGTCCCTTCCAGCTTTAGTCTGATTCTCTTTTATTTTATGGAAACGTGTTTTTCTAAAGTTGGCCCTTGACTCAATGCAGCTCAGCAGCAGACGGATGCAAAAATTCATATTATTTCTTCTACCAGATATTAAAAAGTTTCTTCTTTGACCTCACCATTCAATACAGATAGTCCTCCACTTACAACAGTTCAGTTTAGTGACTGTTGGACGTTAGAAGGGCACTGAAAAAATGCTCTTAGGGCCATTTTTCACACTTACGTGGCCACATGATCAAAATTCGACTGACTCATATTTATGACGGTTGCAGGGGTCCCCTTTTGCGACCTTTCCGACAAGCCAAGTCAACAGGGAAGCCTGATTCACTTAACAACCATGTCACTAATTTAAGAACGGCAAGGATTCGCTTAACAACCATGCCAAGAAACGCCGTAAAACCGGGGCAAAACTTGCTGAACAAATTTTCTCACTTTCTCCCGCTTTGCCTCCGTCGATTTGGGAAAGAATCAGTTTTCTGAAATTAAGGCCAGCTTTGTAGGTCTGTAAACATCGGCGCTGGATGCTATAATTAATTATTAATTATATTATTAGAAAATGTGAGTCATTTCCTCCCCCTCCCCGAGAAGCCCTTATCTTTCCTGTAACAACTGTGTTTCATTCAGTTCCTCTGCAGGGTGCCTAAAGCCATATTTGGCCTGTGGATCTTCTAGAAAAATAGAAATGTTGGCCAACTCCCTAGTTTTGGGTGCCGATATGAGTTGGCATATAATTCAGCCTAAATGTTGTCTTTATTATGTTTTGTTAAAAATGTCTTTCTTGTAAGAATGGGTTCCCTTTAAATGTTGCTTTGTGATCTTGGCACAGGGTTCCGCTTCGGTCATGATTACAGGGCAGTTCTCGATTTATGGCCAACAACTGAGCTCAAAATTTCCTTTACTAAGCGAGACGGTGGTAAAGCGAGTTTCACCCTTTCCTGACACCGTTGTTAAGCGAATCACGGCGGTTGTTAAGTTAGTACCACGGCTGTTACGTGACTACTCTGTCTCCCCCGCTGACGTGGCTCGTCAGACGGTCGCAAAAGGGGATCGCTTGACCCCAGGATGCTGCAACCGTCGTAAATACGAGTCATTTGCCGAGCGTCTGGATATTTTAATCACGTGATAAGGAGGTTGCAAAAGTCATCACCACAGAAGAAATACTCACAAGCCATGAGAAGGCAACTGTCTCGCTTAGCAACTAAAATTTGGGGCTCCGTTGTGGTCGTAAACCGAGGACTACCTGTAGTTCTATAGGGAAGACAGAATTAAAAGTTGAATTTAACATCGACTTGAACACTGTTGCTGGTTTTTTTTTGGATTCTCTCCACGTTCTTAGCTGGAATATCTGAATATTGACCGATGAGCACATTTGGGGGGGAAAAAGGGGGAAACGACAGAGTTGAATTGACAAAAAGAATAAAGGTTGAAGTTTGTCTGGAATTTCCACCTACGCCAGGATTTCCCCAGTGGTTGTAACCCTTTTGTGGCTAATTGGAGAATTTGTTTCTGGGAAAAAGAGAAGTTTTCCCAGAGTTACGTAGTTCCGCTTGAGTCGGGGAGGAAGATTTTCAACGTAAGGAAACGGGACAACATTTTTTCCTACTCTTCCAAATTCTCAGGGAATGCTTAAATCTCCTAAGAAAGGGATTTAATAAGTCCCCGACTTACGACAAGTCAGTTGTGTCATCTTTTACAACCTTTCGCCTCCGTCTTTAAACGAATGGCTGCGGTTGTTTGGTGAATCTGGCAAGCCGCATCTCAACAGTCCCGGGGAAGGATGAAGCTAGGGGTGGCTTGCTGGTGATCAGTGGAGCCACAAAATTACACAAGGAATATATTGTGTAAGAGAGAGAGAGAGAGAGAGAGAGAGAGAGGGAGGGAGGGAGGGAGGGAGGGAGGGAGAGAGAGAGAGAGAGAGAGAGAGAGAGAGAGAGAAATTCCCCATTGCTACCATCAAAAAGGGAAGTTGTGTAAAAGCTCATAGATGGAACTTTGACATAAATGTGATATTTTCCTTAGAGACCTTAAGGACTGAATGTTCAGACAGAGGAATTGCAGTGGAAGAAAGTTGGTGTGAATTACCATTTCCTTCCTTCTTCCCTCCCTCCCTCCCTCCCTCCCTCCCTCCCTCTCCTACCTTCCCTCCTCGCTCCTCTGTTCCTTCCTTCATCTTCCCCCTTCCTCTCTCCCTCCCTCTTTCTTCTTTCCTTTCTTCCTCTCTCCCTCCGTCCCTCTCTCCCTACTCTCCTTCCTCACTCCCCCTGTTCCTTCCTTCATCTCCCTCCCTCTTTTCCTTCCTTTCTTCCTCTCTCTCTCCCTCCCTCCCTCTCTCTCCTACCCTCCCACCACTCTTTGTTCATCCTCCCTCCCTACTTTTCTCCCTTCTTTCTTTCTCCCTCCCTCCCTCCTTCCTCGCACCATCTGTTCCTCTCTAGCAATTAGACATCATAAAACATTGCTGGTTCTTTTCAGCATCCCAATGGAGGAAGAGGAGGAGGGGAGGGGGGGTTCAGTCTGACTCGGGGGTGGGGGGGTGTTGGACTAGAAGACCTCCAAGGTCCCCTCCAACTTTGTTATGAGGAGGAGGAGGAGGAGGAGGAGGAGGAGGAATATGGGGTCCCACATGCCAATGGAGAGACTATTCTTGAAGCGGCCCAGCTGGTGACTCTGATGTGACGGGTCCTAAGATCCAAAGTGCCCTCCCTCCCCTCCCCCCCTTTGATTTAATTCCTGGCTTCCTTTGTCATTTTCCCTCCTGGCAAGAAGAGGAGAGTTTGATGAAGTTTGTCAGGCCTTGTTCTTTTGTATTTATGTATTTATGTATAATTAACCACTCAGAGCTCTGGGCTATTTGGCAGGAATGAGATGATGCATCCAGAAAGGGTTGGTGGGACTGAAATACGTTCTTTCCTCCCTCCCTCCCATCTCCTTCCATCCATCCTCCCTCACTCCCTCCATTCTTTCCTTCCTCTCTCCCCTTCTCCCTCCCTCCCCTCCTTCCTTCCTCCCTCTCTCCCTCGCTCTCCTTCCTTCCTCCCTCCCATCTCCTTTCATTCTTTCTCCCTCCCTCCATTCCTTCTTCTCTCCCCTCCTCCTTCCCTCTCCTTCCTCCCACTCTCCCTCCCTCTCCTTCCACCCTCCCTCTCTTCCATCTCCTTCCATTCTTCCTCCCTCCCTCCATTCATTCTTCTTCTCTCCCCTCCTCCCTCCCCTCCTTCCTTCCTCTCTCCCATCTCCTTTCATCCTTTCTCCCTCCCTCCATTCCTTCTTCTCTCCCCTCCTCCCTCCCTCCTTTTCTTCCTCCCTCCCTCCCTCTCTCTTCTACCCACCTTCCATCTTCCCATCTCCTTTCATCCTTTCTCCCTCCCTCCATTCCTTCTTCTCTCCCCTCCTCCCGCCCTCTCCTTCCTCCCCTCCCTCTCCTTCCTCCCTCCCTCTCTTCCATCTTCCATTCTTCCTCCCTCCCTCCATTCATTCTCTCCCCTCCTCCCTCCCTCCTTTTCTTCCTCCCTCTCTCTTCTACCCACCTTCCATCCTCCCTCCTTCTCCTTCCTCCCTACCCCTCTTCCTTCCTTCATCTCTCTCTCCTACCCACCCTACTCCCTCCCTCTGTTTTTAATTCTTATTTTTACAGAAGTGATCCAAGCTTGTTCTGCAGAATTTCTGCACAGGACTCTTGAGAAGCTGACAGGAGGGGAGACCGGGCCGGGGGGGGGGAGGATGGGACGGGACTCCCTTTGAGAAGAAAGAAGGGCTTAGCAGGATATGCAAACGTAATTAGGTCAATGCCTGCTGGATGGAGAAGAAAGAACAAGAGGGGACAATTCTCTGAGCTGAGAAAGCTCTCAGGACTGTGCTTGGTGGATTTCCTTAGCACTTAGGATCCAGAATTGGGAAGATGCTGGTCTGGATGTGTGGCTATGCACCTTATCTCTTTGCAGCAAACACATTTTTGCTAGTAAAGATGCAGCTGCTTTAAGGAGCTTCATGGGGGAGCTGTGTATGCATCCAACGCCAAGGCTATCAAATCCCTTTTTGCTTCCAAAAGAGAAGTTTTGTCCAGGACTACCTGGAAGTATCCTCAGGTGACCTCTGAGAGCAAAACAACAGGAAAGCAATAAAGGTGTTTAAATAACCCACATCTCACACGTCTCCCCATCCCAAGAGATGTTCTCATCGGACGTCTTCTAAGAACATCACACCGTTGAGAAGTTTTTTTCAATGTGGTATTTTGAACACTTTCATTGTCGCCTAATCTGGGTCGGTCACCGGGACGAGAGGTTTAATTTTCTGAGCTTTCAGGACTTGTGCTGGACCCCATCCTCAGAGAACTTCACTACCAGAATGTGTGCTTTCGGCTACTCTGTGAGTTGTATTTATGTGGTGCCTTCCTATTGGTTGATTGGTGCATTGACGGCTGGCGATTGGCTGTTGTTTCCTTGTGCTGCCAATCCCTAAGTATCTGATCAGCTGGTGGTAAATCAGCCCTCCTGTTGACTGACGAAGGAGCCGTTTCCCAGGCTTCAATCACTTCCGTGGCTGTTTTTGTCCCTGCTCAGCCAACAATCTTAGTAGCTGCAAAATTGAATTCTTGTTCATTGCAATGTGAAGCTACTAATGAGTTCTGATCTCCTCTTCCGACTGCTCCCTTGTATTCTGGTGGTTAGGTCCTCCCCATTTGTCCTACATAATCACAGGGGCAACCCATGTGATTTGGGCCACCCATGTTCTTACGATCCATGAAGGGTCATTGTCCTATTTATCCTACATCTTTGTTCTCCTTGGTTCCTGCTGTTTGATTCTTGCTTGATACTCTCTATATGGTCCAGATCAGAGGAGGGTTTCCACAGAGGTTTACGACCTGTTTGCCCCGCTTCATGAGCCCGCACGCCTTCCACGCAGAAACTTTCCTCACGAGTGCATCTGTCACGCGTGGACACGGCTTCGAAAATGTGGCTCAATTGGACAGCACAGAGGTGGGGCGGATGGGCGGGCCAGGTCACCACTACTGGTTCCCCCGAATTAGTCCAAAGCGGCTGAATACCACCTCTGACCCAAATACTTTTGGTGTCCTCTTAGGAACGGTCAACTCATAAAGTTGCCATGGTGATTAGGTGCAATTAGGGCATCTTTTTGGAAACCTGACAGGAAGTTGTTCCTCTGTTCTTTCTTGCTTTTAAGGGGATAAGATTTCCATCTCTTGTTCCTAAACCTGCTGCGTCCATCTTCAGACTCTGAAGCAGAGAAGGAAGAAGTGATGGTCAACATTTTGGGCTTAGTTGACCTGAATTAATGGACCCTACAGGCCAGGAGTGGGTTTCACTTATTTTTACCGCTAGTTCACCATGTGCACGCATGCTCGCTCGCTTCATGCATGCACCCAGCCGGTTCACCGACAAAAGGGCGAACGACAAAAGCGCGCCCAACTAAACCGCAGTGACAAAACCGCAAGTTCTAAAGCGCACTGAAGAATGAGCTCTGAAGCGTGGCGACAACAGCACGGCGACAGAAGCGCGCTGTAAACCTAACCCTAACCCTAACCCTAAAGCTAACCCTAACCCTAAACCTAACCCTAACCCTAACCCTAACCCTAACCCTAACCCTAACCCTAACCCTAACCCTAACCCTAACCCTAACCCTTACCTTAAACCTAACCCTAACCCTAACCCTAACCCTAACCCTAAAGCTAACCCTAAAGCTAACCCTAACCCTAAACCTACTCCTAACCCTAACCCTAACCCTAACCCTAACCCTAACCCTAACCCTAACCCTAACCCTAACCCTAACCCTAACCCTAACCCTAAAGCTAACCCTAACCCTAAACCTAACCCTAAACCTAACCCTAAACCCTAAACCCTAAACCCTAAACCTAACCCTTACCTTAACTTAAATTGCGCTTCTGTTGCCGCGCTGTTGCCACGTTGATGATGTCGCGTTGATGACGTCGCGGTTTTAGCGCCGTGCTTTTGTCGGTGCGCTTTTGTCGTGCGCGCATTTGTCGGGTCACGCACCCAGCCTTCCATGCATGCACTTTGCTTGTGTATGTGCCTTCTGCATATGCGCCGGGCCTCAAAAATGTGGCTAAAGAGGATGGCACTGCACCACGTTAGAGCGGGCGCCCCTCCGATCTTCGTTACGGGTTTGCTTGAACCGGTCCAAACTTGCTGAACCCCACCTCTGCCACAGGCAATTACGTTCACCTGAAAATCGCTTTTCAACTTCTTTTGGGGTGGATGTGTGGAAGCAAGAGGAACTAGTAATTGCAGACATGCAAGCTTGGAGATAAATAAAAGCTAGAGACTTGGTTGGCACTAGATTAGGGAATTCACGCACAGCCTAATCCAAAGTTACTCAGCCGGCTTTCGTGCCCAAGGCAGGACTTGAACTCATACTCTCTAGAGGAGAGCAGCACCCTCAAGCCACACCCTTCCATTGTATTTCCAGAGAATCCTTCTGCATCGAAGCTTCATCACAGCCTCAAATTCAGTCCGTTTTGCAATTCATCTTTGCATCTTCCTCCCAAGACTTCAACGGATAGTTAGAACTGCAGAAAATTGCTACCAACCTGCCTTCCATTGAGAACCTGTCTACTGCAGGAGTCAAAAAGAGGGCTGTGAAAATATTTGCAGACCCCTCACATCCTGGACGTAAATTGTTTCAACTCCTGCCCTCAAAACGACGCTATAGGGCACTGCACACCAAGACAACTAGACACAAGGACAGTTTTTCCCCAAACACCATCACTCTGCTAAACAACTAATTCCCACAACACTGTCAAACTATTTACTAAGCGTGTATTACTATTATTCTTCTCTTCCTTCCTATTACCTATCTCTTTCCACTTATGACTATAATCATGTTGCTTGTATCTTTCAATTTATATTGTTTTTATTTGTTTCCTACTACAATTTGATAGCTTATTATTAATCTTAATATCACTAAGTGCTGTATCTTTTCATTCTTGATGAATCTATTTTATTCTCCTTATGTACACTGAGAGCATATGCGCCAAAGATAAATTCCTTGTATGTCCAGTCACACTTGGCCAATAAAGAATTCTATTATTCTCCTAAAATAATGAGCCTCTAGGTCTTTTGGGGATCTGCTGAAGAAGTAGGAGGACTTTCTCTCCATTCTGCATTCTCCCCTTTTTATTTCTGCTACCTATTTGGTCTCTCATCGAATTTTCTCCTCCTTTTTTTTTTTTCAAAATTGGAAAAGCACAGCCCTTCAGCACTGCGGCCGCAAATCCACTGATGGCTTTTGACATTCTCTTCTTTCTCCTGGTTTTGGCAAATGTCAGAATGGATTGGTTGCCATCTGGATATGACAGACAGATGCCAGAGGAATGTGAATGGATTTGGAACCTGGCCAGGGCTCTGGAATAGGGTCATAGACAGTGGATGGTGAACTTCATTGAGCTTGGGATACTGAAATGTTTACCAACTGGTGATGAGTAGTGTAAGGTAGAGTAGAGTAGAATAGAATAGAATATTGCAATGAAGAATAGAGTAGACTAGAGTAGAATTGGAAACATTAGATTAGATTAGAGTAGGGGAGAATAGAATAGAGTAGAATAGGGGAGAAGAGAGGAGAATAGAATAGAAGAGAGTAGAGTAGAGTAGGGGAGAATAGAGTTGAGTAGAGAGAGTAGAGTAGGGAAGAATAGAGTAGAATATAGCAAAGAGTAGAATAGGGTAGAATAGAATAGAGTAGAGTAGGGGAGAATAGAAAAGAGTAGAATAGGGGAGAAGAGAGGAGAAGAGAATAGAAGAGAGTAGAGTAGGGGAGAATAGAATAGAGTAGAGTAGAATAACGGAGAAGAGAGGAGAAGAGAATAGAAGAGAGTAGAGTAGAGTAGGGGAGAATAGAGTTGAGTAGAGAGAGTAGAGTAGGGAAGAATAGAGTAGAATATAGCAAAGAGTAGAATAGGGTAGAGTAGAATAGGGTAGAATAGAATAGAGTAGGGGAGAATAGAAAAGAGTAGAATAGGGGAGAAGAGAGGAGAAGAGAATAGTAGAGAGTAGAGTAGGGGAGAATAGAATAGAGTAGAGTAGAATAGGGGAGAAGAGAGGAGAAGAGAATAGAAGAGAGTAGAGTAGAGTAGGGGAGAATAGAGTTGAGTAAAGTAGAGTAGAATAGGGAAGAATAGAGTAGAGTATAGCGAAGAGTAGAATAGGGGAGAATAGAGTAGAGTAGAATAGGGGAGAATAAAGTTGAGTAAAGTAGAGTAGAATAGGGGAGAATAGAGTAGAATAGAGTAGTAAACTAGACATGAGACACAGAATGTTCAAAATAACAATCGTAAGGGACTTTGGAGGTCTTCTAGTCAAGCCCTTTGCCGTGTCAGATAAATGGTTAACCAATTTCTTCTTAGAAACCTCAAGTGATAAAGCACCCACAACTTCTGAAGACAAACCCTTCCACGGGCTAATTTTTCTCATGATCAGGAAGTCTCTCCTCAGTTCTAGGTTGCTTCTCTCCTTGATTAGTTTCCACCCGTTGCTTCTTGTCCTGCCCTCAGGTGCTTTGGGAGAATAGCTTGACTCCCTCTTCTTTGGGGCAACCCCCTCAAATACTGGGAGACTGCTATCGTGTCCTGTTATGAAACTATCATTTGAAATGAAATCATCGTTCATGGAAATCTAGGACAAAGCAAAGAGATTGGAAGGAGAGGCAAAGAGAGGAAGGCTTGAGAGACTAAGAAATGGAGAGAGAGAGAGAGGGAGGGAGGGAGGGAGGGAGAGAGAGAGAGAGAGAGAGAGAGAGAGAGAGAGAGAGAGAGAAATGCTTAGTGTAAAGAGAGGGAAAGACCTTGCTTCAGAAAACATTGAGGAGGAAGGAAGATCTGGGGAAGGTCCAGGATCCTGCAGATAAAGGAGAATCCAGGGATAGCTTGTGCCTGGTTTACTTGAGGCCAAGGACAGGAAACTGCCGTGCGGTTTCCTGAAGGATGAACAACGCAAGCAATTGGCCTGGAGAAAGACCAAAAAAGGATATGCAAGAGAAGTGAAGCAGAAGTCAGAGGTGGAAGACAAGCTTGGTGATTTGAATTTGGTGTCTTGAGAACCTACAGTTGCCTCCAGACTGGCCGGAGAAGATTTCTCCTCTGAAAGAAGAATAGAGATGGAGTAGGCATTCAATGCATGGTAGCTTCTCCTAGATCTTTGTTTTCTCTTGTTTGCAGGCAAAGTTAGTTTTGTAGGTAAAAGTCCTGACTTGTATCTTATGATTCGTGACTAATGTTTTCTTATCTTTTTATGGACACTGAGAGCATCTGCACCAAAGACAAATTCCTTGTGTGTCCAATCACACTTGGCCAATAAAGAATTCTATTCTAGTCTCATTCCATTATTCTATATTCTATATTCCATATTCCATATTCCATATTCCATATTCCGCATTCCGCATTCCGCATTCCGCATTTTACTCCCCTAGTTGTGGCCGAAAACATTTTCCGTGGTCATGTGGCCAAGCATGACATCACAGAGTGCTGTTACTTTCTCACCAAAGTGGTACCTATTTATCTACTCGCATTGACATGCTTTCAAATAGCTAAGTTGGCAGGAGTTGAGACAAAGACGGGAGCTCCCATGACTGGGAGGGACATGGGAACAAGGTCAGCCAATGAATAGGCATAGCAACTAAGTCAGCCAATGGGAGCTTAAACAGATCTGAGTCTGTGCAGCAAAAGGGAAACAGAAACTTAAGAGGAAAGCAGTCTGCTGCTCTGAGAAGTAAACTTAAGCACTCTGCCTGGGCTTGTCTGCTGATATGAAACTAACTTCCTTGTGTTTCCCTGTAGCTCTCCTGCCTTGTGTTTACTAGGAAGAACCACCTGTTGGTATTGTACATTGATTCATCTATTTTTATGTATATAAAGGTTAATGAATCCTGCTGCATCAGTTATCTGTGGGTGCTTCTGGATTTGAATTTATGCAACACACTCTGACAAATACAATAGAATAACAGAGTTTTAAGGGACCTTGGAGGTCTTCTAGTCCAACCCCCAGTTCAAGCAGGAGACCCTCTACCATTTTAGGCAAATGGTTGTCCAATCTCTTCTTAAAAACTTCCAGTGTTGGAGCATTCACAAGTTCTGGAGGCAAGTTGGTCCACTGATTAATTGTCATCACTCTCAGGAAGTTTCTCTTTAATTCCAAGTTGCTACTCTCCATAATTAGTTTCCACCCATTGCTTCTTGTTCTACCCTCAGGTGCCTTGGAGAATAGTTTGACTCCCTCTTCTTTGTGGCAACCCCTGAGATATTGGAAGGCTGCTATCATGTCTCCCCTCGTCCTTCTTTTCATTAAACTAGACATTCCCAGTTCCTGCAAGCGTTCCTCATATGTTTTAGCCTCCACAATTGTGTAGGAACAAAGCTTGTTCTAAAAATTGAAATAATATTCCATATCCGTCACCGGCAATCTTTTGCAGGTTCATCGGGAGAGCTTATTTTTAGCCTCTCATCACAGCTTAAATTGGTCCTTAGCGTGGTGTTTGGCAGCGCAAATGTTTTCCACGCTGGATACCTTCAAGTGGTGCATATCACAACATTTAATAAATATGTGCGTGTTATAAGGAGTCGGGTAATTTGCTGTCTTCCTTTTTTTAGAAATGTACTTAACGGTTCTCAAAAAACCAGTGGTGATGAGAAAGACGTTTGGAAGGGCATGAAATTGTGCAACATGTATGTTAAGAAGGTAGAATTGTGTTCTTTGGTGTATAGCGTGTCTAATTTTTTTAAGTGAACAAGAAACATCAAAAAAATAAATGATGTGGCCCACCAGCGGCCAGTAAAGCTGGCAGCAGATTCAGACAGTGCGGAGGGTTGGGGAGGAAGATGAGCAGGTCCTGGAGTCTGGGGAAGGCTCTGATGAGGGCTCTGTGTCGGAGGCAGAGAGGGGGCCAGGGCCGTCTGACAGATATCAGCTGCCTTCGGAGTCAGACATCAGTGGGGCAGATGAACAGCTGGAGCCTGTTCCCAGTGTGCACATGCGCAGAGTGGCCAGACAAAGGGAAGAGCTAAAGAACTGGGGTCGACTTGGGAGTAAGGCCACAGGTGGACGGTGAATGGCCCCTCCTATAGGGAATAAAAGAGGAGCGAAAGGGGAGTGGAGTTTGCAGGAGGCAATTAGTTCATTCCTGCATCCTTGCCAAGTATGGCAGCGTCTGAAAGATCTCGGCCTGGCCGCTCTCCAAGCCTGATAAAGGTCGGTAATTGTGAGCTATCTTGAAAGACGGTGGGAGAGGAAAGACTTGGCTGGAGAGGAATTCACTGTCAATTAAATAAAAGAGGCTTGTCGGGATGAGGACTCGGCTTCGTGCTGCTGGGGAAACCTAGGGCATAGCAGATGCTATTAAGGGCTGAGATGTACAAATTGAGGAATGGATGGTTAATTGTTTTCCTTCAATACACCGGTTACAAGAACCAGCTGGGCCTCGACTTATGACCGCAACTGAGTCCACAATTTGTGCTGCTAAGTGAGACATTGCTGAAGTGAGTTTTTGCCTTGTTTTTTGACCTGCTTGGCAAACTTGTTCAGTGAATCCCTGGAATTGTTAAGTTAGTTAGCGAATCTGGCTTCCCCATTGACCTTGTCTGTCGGACGGTCGCAAAAAGGGGATTAACACGGCCCCCAGGTCATTGCAACCATCGTAAAGATGAGCCAGTGGCCAAGCATTTGAATTTTGATCACATGCCGAAACGGTTGGGAGAAAAACCTGGTCGTAAGCTTTCATGGCTAAGGCAGGACTAGAACTCCCAGCTTCCTTGTCATTGACCCAAAGTCACCCAGCTTTCTTTCACGCCTAAGGCGGGACTAGAACTCACCATCTGCGGATTGGCCCAAGGTTACCCAGCTGGCTTTCATGGTAAAGCCAGGACTAGAACTCACGGTCTCCTGCTTTAACCACTAGACCAAATTGCCTCTCACAATTATGTCTCAAACAGCCTTTGTCGTCAAGAAATTTAAGTCATGTTATTTGTTTGGGGGGGACAAAAGTTTCTCTTACGTGATGAAATAAGGAGAAAGGGAAAGAAAGGGATATATTAGTAGAATAAAATGAATTATGTTAATCCGGGTGATGATATGTAGCTAATTAAGAAGTCACCCAGCCGGCTTCCACAGCTAAGGTAGCGCTAGAACTCACAGTCTTCTGGTGACTGGCCTAAAGTCACCCAGCCAGCTTTGAAGTCTAAGGCAGAACTAGAACTCCCAGTCGCCTTGTGATTGACCCAGAGACACCCAGCTTTCTTTCATGCCTAACGCGGGGACTAGAACTCACTGTCTCCTGGTAATTGGCCCAAAGTCACCCAGCCGCTTCCACAGCTAAGGTAGTGCTAGAACTCACAGTCTTCTGGTGACTGGCCTGAATCACCCAGCCAGCTTTGAAGTCTAAGGCAGAACTAGAACTCCCAGTCGCCTTGTGACTGACCCAGAGACACCCAACTTTCTTTCATGCCTAAGGCGGGACTAGAACTCACCATCTGAGGATTGGCCCAAGGTTACCCAGCTGGCTTTCATGGTTAAAGCCAGGACTAGAACTCACGGTCTCCTGCTTTAATCACTAGACAAAACTGCCTCTCATAATTATGTCTCAATCAGCCTTTGTCGTCAAGAAATTTAAGCCATGTTTGTTTGTTTGGGGGGGGGGGACACAAAAGTTTCTCTTACGTGATGAAATAAGAGAAAATGATTGGACAAGGAGAAAGAAAGGGATATATTAGTAGAATAAAATGAATTATGTTAATCCGGGTGATGATATGTAGCTAATTAAGATGTTAGGGAATTATATTAATATGATTAATTGTGGAAACTAATTAAGAAAAATGCTTCTTATTTAAAAACTGAATTTGAGGATATCTATAGAAAAAAGATGGAAAATAAAACGATAAACCTGGTTTATTTTGGAAGGGACAAATAATGATATCGTTCATGTGTTCAGAAAAAAAAGAAGTTTAAGATGGAAAACAATGGAAAGAAAATAACACCGGCTAAAATTGGAAATGGAAATAGAATGTAAAATGAATGATGTATATGTGAGGATGTTAAATCGGGGAACACTTAGTTTACAAAAGAAATTTAAATTTGTAACGAAAAACTAAAAAAACTTTGTTTGCCAAAAGTTTCTCTTACGTGTGTGGTGGCCTTTTCATTCAGGAGAATTGCTTGCTTCAAACCGTTTCCCAGCCTCAAAAGTGTCTCGGAAGTGAAATAGTGAACATATTGTGACTTTGCACACAGCTCGAGAAAGCATCTAATATCTGCTGGCAGAGTGGCGTTTTCTTGGCAGTCTGGCTTCTTAGTAAAGTTTATGGTTATTTTTGACACACACACACACAAACACACACGGAACAATACAACTTTTAAATCTTGGAACTGGAAGCGAAGCTTTTTAAAGTTCGTAGGGCACAAAATGGGTAGACTTGTCTGTTTGCCAAAATGGTAATTGAGAAGAATCCACCTCATGTTTCCGGATTAAATCTATGTCTATAATACTGTATGTTGCGTGAAGATGTAAATTGGATAAGCCCGTTGATTGAGGGGAAGAACAGAAGGAGGTGGAGATGGTTGAGATAAGCGTGACGCTCTGTCGTAGAAAAGAGAATTATACGGCGTGCGCAATTTCTCGGATTGTGTTTTATTATTCTGTTTGGATCTCACATTTTCCTGGAAAGACCGAATGTGTAATTGCTGTAGCGTTTAATCCTTAGAGTGCTCTGGGCTGAATTAGTTTTTGAACACAACTCTCTCTTCTTTAAACGTTTCCACTTGAATTTTGCCTTCGATGGAAATCTCTAACATTTGACGGGCCTCGTACATTTGGAAAAGTTAGAGCTTTCTCAAAAAATAAAAAATCAACGATCCCCAGATTATGAGGGATCCGTTGTGCTCTCTAAGCTTGGGGGTTTTCTTGTTTTATGTTTCACGACCTAATTAGGTGACATCCTCAGTGCTAGAACTCCATTCCCTTCTATTGGAATACATGTTAGAATGTATTTTGTATTGCAACAACAAAAACTGTCATCAGCCAGTAGATGGCAGCGTTTACTTTGCATCTATGGTTAGAATCTATGGTTCTCTTTGTTCCTGTTTCCTGTAACACTTAAAACAGTTGAGCAGTAAAGCACATGGTGACTGTACATTTTGTTTGCTCTGTGGTGCTGTATGTAAACAGAATTTCCAACACCTCCTAATGCTGATGACATTACCTAGTTGGGTCTTGAAACGTCTGCAAGAAAACCACCAAGCTGAGAGAGGTGATGGTAACTACAGGTAGTCCTTGATTCACAACAGTTCATTTAATGACTGTTCAGTTACAACAGCATTGAAAAAAGCAACTTATGACAGTTCTTCATACTTATGACCTTTGCAGCATCCCCACGGTCACATGATCCAAATTTGTATGCTTGGCAACTCGTTCACATTTATGACAATTGCATCGTCCCCAGGTCACAGGATCCTCTTTTGCGACCTTCCAACAAGCAACAGGGAAACCAGATTCCCTAAAATCAGCAACTATATAACTAT
>NC_045551.1:68440585-68573952 GCF_009769535.1 Thamnophis elegans
AGTCGTTCCACTGGTTGATTGCTCTCACAGTTAGGAAATTTCTCCTTTGTTCTAAGTTGCTTCTCTCCTTGATTAGTTTCCACCCATTGCTTCTTGTTCTGCTCTCAGGTGCTTTGGGGAATAGCTTGACTCCTTCTTCTTTGGGGCAACCCCTGAGATATTGGAAGACTGCTATCATGTCCCCCCAAGTCCTTCTTTTCATTGAACTAGACAGACCCAGTTCCTGCAACTGTTCTTCATATATTTTAGCCTCCAGTCCCCTAATCCTCTTTCTTGCCCTTCTCTGCACTCTTTCTAGAGTCTCCACATCTTTTTTGTATCGTGGCGACCAAAACTGGATGCCGTATTCCAAGTGTGGCCTTACCAAGGTCTTATAAAGTGGTATTAACCACGGAATCTTGATTCTCTCCCTCTCTTGATGCAGCCTAGAACTGTGTTGGCTTTTTTGGCAGCTGCTGCACACGGCTGGCTCCTATTTAAGTGGTTTTCCTCCCCTTACTTTCACTTAGAGTCCTCTGTAGTTGTCCAAAAAGAGAGGTAAATTCTGTTTTCACACCGTCTCTCCTTGTTTAATGCGTTGTGCTTGCAGTGCAGTTCACAAAGGGCTCTGATTGAAATGTGATTGACGTCATCTTGACTGTGGTCACACCTGCTGTGGCTTTTTAAGGAGCCTGGAAGGAACAATTGGCAAGCCAAGAGTTTGTTTGCATTTATTGTGTTCTCGACTAGTGGACGTTGTTCCTTGGTGCTCTCTGAGTTTGGTTCTTTTCTTACAGACGTCTCATTCCCAAAGTAGGTAACGTCATCCGTGCTAAATACCAACACCAATTGGTCAGTAGCTTGCATCACAATTCATCGTGGTTGGCAAAGATTATTCAACCAGCTTTTCGTCACCCGATTTTAGTGGAAAACTTACAAATAAGGAAAGCGGTTACATTTACTTCTTACTAAATGAAGATCACTAATGCCAACTCAACTTTATTAAAAGAACCCGCTAGTATGTTTGTGCTTCTCTCAAGATTGCGGTTGAATGCTCTTGTAGCTAACAAAATTGTTGAATGACCTACTGGTATATGATCGTTATCCTTGTCAATCTCTCGTAGTTTACTATGATGAAAGATTTCAGTTTTAAAAAGTGAATAGCAGCAAAGAAGTGGGGAAAACTTTCAGGAGTGGTGTCCTTGGTGTTAGACAATGATGAGGTTAGCTAGTTGGGTAATGAAATGTCTACATAAAATCAACCAAGCTTAGAGAATACCTAGGACCGATTGGTTCTCTTCCTCTTCCTCCTCCTCCCCCACTCCTCCTCCTCCTCCTCCTCCTCCTCTCCTTCACCTGCTCCTTCATTCCACAAACCCCACTCCCTTCTATTATTGATGATGTTACCTAGTTGGGTAATGAAATGTCTGCATGAAAAGAACCAAGCTTAGAGAGCACCAAGGATCTCACAGTCGTCGTCCTCCTCCTCCTCTTCCTCCTCCTCCTCCTCCTCCTCCTCCTCCTCCCTCCTTCTAGCACTGATGATGTTACCTAGTTGGGAAATGAAATGTCTGCAAGAAAATAACCAAGCTCAGAGAGCACCAAGGACCCCACAGTTCTCCTCCTCCTCCTCTCCTCCATTCCACAAACCTTTTCCCTCCTAGTACTGATGATGTTACCTAGTCAGGCGATAAAATGTCCACAAGAAAACAAGGAAGCTCAGAGAGCACCAAGGGCCCTTCATTGCAACCCCGAGCTACAAATATTCTCCTTTATTGCTACATTGTGCCTTGAATAATATTCCATTGTTGGGTGCCAGGACGATTGAAATGCGATGCCTGGGATCATATTTAAGCTTATTTTTATTCCTGCATGCCTAGCATCACTCTGAATTTCAGTCCATAATTTGACAACGTCAGGGAAGATGAATATGTAGGAAAAACACAGAAGGAGAATACCGTAGCAGTGATTATTTATTACTTAATGAAAAGGCAGCAGCTCAAAACTCTTAAGAGAAGCAAAACATTTTGCGTGTTTTTGTCCCGATGCCAAGGAAGGGCTAAGGCTGAAGAGAAACAAACAGCTAATTAACCCCCAAAAATCCAGTCTTGCTTTTCAAAATTAGCAATCTGATGTTTTGTTTTAGGGATTAAGCTTCGTTTGAAGTGCTTAATTTAAATTCTGGGAAAAAGAATCAGCTTAAAAAATAAATAGTTTAGACTGGATGTGTATATATTACATTACTGGAAAGAAAACACTCCTATAAATATCCATATTTGGATATTTTTCTGGAACTTCGATTTTTTGGGGGAAAGGCTGAAAGTGAACATTTGAAACTTGCTCCTTCTGAGAAAAGTTTTAACGTTGGCAGGGGAAAAAAACACCCTCTGTTTTTTATTAGTCAAAGTTCTCACCCGAAATTTGTCCCGTATTTCCAAGGAAAGATTCTTTCGCAGAGAGTTTTATAAAACAGTTCCTCCTTCCTTATTTATTTTCGTTCCAAAAGAACAATTAGAGGAATACTTTACGGAGTTTGCAACTCTGGGGATGCGTAAATGGATAACGTTACACAATTCCATGTGAAAAATAACATATTAGGGCTGCATTTTCTTTAGTGGCAACATAGAGTTGGTTACATGTGTGTTTACAATGGGGAAAACAACCCAAAATGGGAAGTAGGTGTAACTTGTAAGTAACTTCAACTTTGTTTATTAATCAGTACTGCCATCTTGTGGGAATTGGCTGCACTTCTATTCTTTGACAAATCAATGATGCTCAGTGTTGAAAAAAACATCTTGTACAACAGCAATTTCCTTCCTTCTCTCTTCTCTTCTTCTTTCTTCTCATTTTCCTCCTCTCCTTCCTTCCCTTCCTCCTCTTCCTCTCCTCCTCCTCTTCCTCTCCTTTTACATCCTCCTCATCTCCTTTTACCTCCTCTTCTCCTCCTCCTCCTCTTCCTCCTCTTCTTTTACCTCCTCTTCCTCTCCTTTTCCTTCCTCTTCCTCTTCCTCTCCTCCTCTTCCTCTTTTACTTCCTCTTCCTCTCCTCCTCTTCCTCTCCTTTTATCTCCTCTTCCTCTCTTTTTACCTCCTCTTCCTCTCCTCCTCTTCCTCTCCTTTTACCTCCTCCTCCTTCCCTTCCTTCCCTTCTTCCTCTCCTCCTCCTCTTCCCTCACTTCCTTCCCCTCCTCTGCCTTCGTGTTTCCCTTTAAATAATTATTTTTTTTTCAGGATATGCAACTTTTATTTTCTTTTTATTAAAAAAAAAATCAACCTTTGCGTTTGGGATTTGATAGGCAATATAAATGCACATCCTCCCTCAATCCCATTCTAGCAACCCGAAACCCACGTAAGGCTAATAAAACAGCAGAAAAAAGCGAAGCTGAATTAAAAATAGTTCAAATTGCCAGATTGCTATAACAGCTATAATTAAATGTATTATTAAGCCACCGCTTCAGCATATCATCTGCAGAGAACCACCGAAGAGAGCAGAAAATAATTACATGGTGTAATATTACCATTTTGGCATGTGTGGAATTTTAATATATTATTCTCTTTTTCTTTTTAAGACCAGCATCAGGGAAGGTCTCCTCTTGAAACAAACCAGTTCCTTCCAGAGATGGAAAAGACGCTACTTTAAACTCCGAGGACGGACGCTCTACTATGCCAAGAATTCCAAGGTAAAAAATGTATTATTAAGGAACATGCTTCGCCTGATAGAATAATTGTATTTCTGAGGCTTTTAAAAATATCTCGCTACGGAAGGCAAGAGCGATAAAATAAGATTGCTGCTGCATTATTTCCCCTTGCAACTGTTCTGTTTCCTTCTACTTATAAGCGTAATTTTCTAAGGGCACTCAAAGGAAGCAAAGATTGTACATTTTGGCTTTTGATTTCGCAAGAAAGATTATTTGATAAGCCTAGCTGTGAATGAATGCAGATTGGATTTACTGGTACATTGTTAGAGCTCATTTCAAGCTGATCTTGGGTTAAAACTGGCATGATCTAAAAGAGATTTGGAAAAGGTAAATATACCAGGAAGGACACTGTTTTCTTTTGTTTCCCAGAAAGATTTTGCTTTGCCGAGAATCAGGACATCAATGCAGGGTCTGGATGGTAAACTAGTTCTTCCCAATTTCTGCTAGAAATAGATTTAAGGGAAAGAAGAAGGGGCCACTTCTAATCCTCTAAATATTATCTTCATACCTCGTGGTCTAGAGAGATCTTGAGAGCTAACTCAGGATAAATCCATTTGCAGAGGAAACAGGGTCTATACTCACATTTCATCCAATATTTTGGGGGCAAAACTCTTACCACTCATTGTTTTTAAATCAGGCTGGTTGTTCTGGGATATATCAAAAGCTTTAAGTCACCGGGGGGGGGGGGGAATCTGCTGCATATCACAATATATTTCTTCATAATTCTTCATTTCTTCATGAGCCGAGGTGGCGCAGTGGTTAGGGTGCAGTACTGCAGGCCACTTCAGCTGACTGTTATCTGCAGTTCAGCGGTTCAAATCTCACCGGCTCAAGGTCGACTCAGCCTTCCATCCTTCCGAGGTGGGTGAAATGAGGACCCAGACTGTGGGGGCGATATGCTGACTCTGTAAACCGCTTAGAGAGGGCTGAAAGACCTATGAAGCGGTATATAAGTCTGACTGCTATTGCTATAAGTATAGATTTTGAACAATATGGAGTGATGCAGAGGTGGTAGTCAATTGGTTTGCACCGGTTCGCCCGAACTAGTGGCGGAAAGTTTGCTCAGTTCGGTGAACCAGTAGCGATGGCTAGGGGTTGCCGAAAACTCCAGTCTGCTTGCCTTCCGGACTCTAGACCAGTCGCCGCAGAAGGTAAGCAACCAAAGAGGTGGTGGTGGTGGTGGAGGAAGTGGGGCTAGAGCTGGGGCCACTCAAGGAGGGGAAACGGGGCCGACTGGCGAAGGGAGGGTGGGGTCGATAGGGAGAAATCCTAAAAAAAAACCCTACCTTTTCCTGTGGGCGTGGCTTGGTGGGGGAATCATGTGACTGAGTGGGCGTGGCCGTGAGTGATGTAAAATTGGCCACACCCACTCAGCCACATCCCCCCCCCACCTAACCATGCCCACTGAACTGGTAGTGAAAATTTTTTGAATCCCACTACTGATATGGTGCCCTAGAGGTGGCGCTCTCGCCTCACAACCAGGAGGCTGCGAGTTCGATCCTAGGTAGAGGCAGATATTTCTCCCTTTGGGCACAATGAGAATATATCTGCTGAACCAAACTCCGCATTGGCAACAGGGAAAGGCATCCGGCCATTAAAACACTCTGCTAGCTCCATTCAGCTGCCCAGATTCCATCCCAAAAGGGATTATAGGCTCATTAAATGAAGAAGATGACGATGATGATGGATTTTGAATAATGCATAAGGATAACGTGGTGGAAAGGCAGAGCTTAGAAATCTTAACTTTTTTTTTCTTTTAGCAAAGAGCTTTGCGTTTTACATAATCCAGGCTAACCGTTTCTAGATTTCTTAACGGGTTCAGCCTCTAAGGCAGTGTTTCTCAACCTTGGCGACTTTAAGTCCTGTGGACTTCAACTCCCAGAATCCCCCAGCCAGCAGTTGGCGACTTTAAGTCCTGTGGACTTTAACTCCCAGAATTCCCCAGCCAGCTCTGCTGGCTGGGGGATTCTGGGAGTTGAAGTCCACAGGACTTAAAGTCGCCAAGGTTGAGAAACACTGCTCTAAGGTTTAATCGCTGTGATTTTCTTTTTTTGTTCATTTAAAAAAAGGCCACGAGAAAATTAACAAAAGGAGCTTGGTTGGGACTGACCTGCATTTCTCTTTTCTTCCCACAGTCCTTAATCTTCGATGAAGTCGACTTGTCGGATGCCAGCGTGGCTGAATCGAGCACCAAAAATGTCAACAACAGCTTCACGGTAGGTGACCGGCATATTGGCAGCTCCCGAAAGGCCACCGAAAGCTTTGAAATTTCGATTTTTTTTGCTTCGAGAGGCCGGGAGAAGGCAAAAGGTCAATTGAGCAATATTATTGGGACGACATATTGCGGCTTGTTTTATTTGATAACTCCATGCAAAATGTTAAACGGAATAATAGGTTGGAATGAAAATTTCTCCAGAAAGTCTCGGAAACGTAGCAGTTTGGACATACCCCCAAGTCTCTTTGGGTTGAAATATGATGCTGGGAGTCCTCGAATTACGACGGCTCACGTAGCGACCCTTCGAAGTTGCAATGCCACTGGAAAAAACGTTATTATTTTGTTGTTATAAAAAGGATTTTTTTTTTTCACCCTTGCCACCAATGCTGCATCCCTTAAGTCACGTGATCCAAATTCTTGGAACCTTTTGTTTCATGCTTTGATGCAAACTGTTGGTTGAAGAAGGAAAAAGAAGAATAGAAGGAGATTTTGATATGCTTCCTTTAAAAAGAGAGAGAGAGAGAGAGAGAGACAAAGGCAGAGGTGCAAATGAGGTGGCTAGATAGAAAAGAGGAATTACTACTCCCCAAAGAATTCACGCGACAATCTCTTCTAGGTATTCTTTATAGCGCGAGATTTCATTTTGATTTTTAAAAAGCAGGTAGCAGCCAACAAGTGTAGGAAACTTTCAAGGCTGAAGTCCTGGGAGGTCTCTGAGCTTGGTGGTTTTCTTGCAGATGTTTCATTATGCAAATAAAATTAGGTAAACATCATCACTGATGTTACTGATGCACTGATGATGTTCCCTAGCTGGGTAATGAAACATCTGCAAGAAAACCATTAAGCTCGGACAGCAGCAAGGATCCCACAGATATTCTCCTCCTCCCCCCCCCTCCTCCTCCTCCTCCTCCTCCTCCCTCCCACTCCTCCTCCTCCTCCCTTCTGGCCCTGATGATATTCCCTAGTTGGGTAATGAAATGTCTGCAAGAAAACCACCAAGCTCAGAGAGCACTAAGGACTTTAATGCCTCCTCCTCCTCTTCCTCTTCCTCTTCCTCTTCCTCTTCCTCTTCCTCTTCCTCTTCCTCCTCCTCCTCCTCCTCCTCCTCCTCCCTTCTGGCCCTGATGATATTCCCTAGTTGGGTAATGAAATGTCTGCAAGAAAACCACCAAGCTCAGAGAGCACTAAGGACTTTAATGCCTCCTCCTCCTCTTCCTCTTCCTCTTCCTCTTCCTCTTCCTCTTCCTCTTCCTCCTCCTCCTCCTCCTCCTCCTCCCTTCTGGCCCTGATGATATTCCCTAGTTGGGTAATGAAATGTCTGCAAGAAAACCACCAAGCTCAGAGAGCACTAAGGACTTTAATGCCTCCTCCTCCTCTTCCTCTTCCTCTTCCTCTTCCTCTTCTTCTTCCTCCTCCTCCTCCTCCTCCTCCTCCTCCTCCTCCTCCTCCTCCTCCTCCTCCTCCCTTCTGGCCCTGATGATATTCCCTAGTTGGGTAATGAAATGTCTGCAAGAAAACCACCAAGCTCAGAGAGCACTAAGGACTTTAATGCCTCCTCTTCCTCTTCCTCTTCCTCTTCCTCCTCCTCCTCCTCCTCCTCCTCCCTTCTGGCACTGATGATATTCCCTAGTTGGGTAATGAAATGTCTGCAAGAAAACCACCAAGCTCAGAGAGCACCAAGGCCCCCTCATTTCAACCCTGAGTTGCAAATCTTCTCTTCTATCGGTACTTTCAGGGTGACCAAAACGAGTCCAGGTGGTGGTTGCAACAGGTGTGAACAAAGCCACACCTGTCTTTTGCGTGGGGGGGGGGTGTTCTCGGAAAGCTTTCCTTTGTCCCACGTAAGTCAGCTGCAATGCAAAAAATGGCTGAGGACAATGAAACAACGTCCAAGTCTCTGCGTAACAATCCATTGTGATGCTAAGATCTTGGGGGGGGGGGGGTTGCCTCCTGGGAGCAATTAATTTAGGGTATGGGGGGGCTTTCCTGCAGCTGGTGAACTTCTCTGACCTCCCATTTGGAGTTGAAAAGGAAACAATCTGCAGCCGTTCAGGTGTTTGGTTTGAAAAAAAACCAACCCTTTGTCTCTCGACGTGCCCACTCCTTATCGCCGAAATCTGGCTCTGCCTTCAATTAAATATTGGATTTCTGAAAATCGCAGCCCTTTTTCCTCGTTCGACCACAATGGAACAGGGCTGGTTCTTCACCTGGGCCAGGAAAGTACGGCCGTCCTGTTCTTAGCTCGATCAGATAAAGTGTCAAAATCACCCTGCTGCTCTTTACGAAGGGAGTCCTGTTTCCATCGACGAATCTCCTGGTTTCTATTGCTTTACCCTTTCGATTTGTTTTGCTGCGAATAAACACCTTTGTGCTTTTGTTCTGGGGACATGGGAAACTGAGAAGAAGGACCAGGGGGGGGACATGATAGCAGTCTTCCAGTATTTGAGGGGCTGCCCCAAAGAAGAGGGAGTCAAGCTCTTCTCCAAAGCACCTGAGGGCAGGACAAGAAGCAATAGGTGGAAACTAACCAAGGAGAGAAGCAACTTAGAATTAAGGAGAAACTTCCTAAGCATGAAGACAATTAACCAGTGGAACTGCTTGCCCTCCAGGAGTTGTGGGTGCTCCAACACTGGGAATTTTTCATGACACAAGAAGCAACAGGTGGAAACTAATCAAGGAGAGAAGCAACTTAGAACTAAGAAGAAATTTCCTGACAGAACAGTTAATCAGTGGAACAGAAGTTGCCTCCAGAAGTTGTGAATGCTCCAACACTGGAAGTTTTTAAGTAGAGATTCGATAACCATTTGTCTGAAATGGTGTAGGGTTTCCTGCCTAAGCAGGGGGTTGGACTAGAAGACCTCCAAGGTCCCTCCCAACTCTTATTCTGTATATGAAGAACGTTTGCAGGAACTGGGGATGTCTAGTTTAATGAAAAGAAGGACCAGGGGAGACAGGATAGCAGTCTTCCCATATCTCAAGGGTTGCCACAAAGAAGAGGGAGTCAAGCTATTCTCCAAGGCACCTGAGGGAAGGACAAGAAGCAATGGGTGGAAACTAACCAAGGAGCGAAGCAACTTAGGACTAAGGAGGAATTTCCAGACAGTTAGAACAATTAATCAGTGCAACAACTTGCCTCCAGATGTTTTGAATGCTCCAACACTGGGTGTTTTAAAGAAGAGATTGGGCAGCCCATTTGTCTGAAGTGATGTAGGGTTTCCTGCCTGAGCAGGGGGTTGGTCTAGAAGACCTCCAAGGCCCCTTGTGCTCTGTACAAAAGTAAGAATGCGTTTTCGAAGAATAAAATCATTCTATGGAAAACTCTGGTTTTCTTTGCTTTGTTTTTTTTTTACTTAAAAGGCACACCACATATGATGTGCAGTCCATTTCTACGGACCCTAATAATTAAAGGAGGATTTCATTTGAAAATCTGGACTTCTTCTTCTTCCTCAAGGCTTTGGGGATGCAATTTTTAAATAGCATAAGAAAAAGTCACTCTCGTGGAGAAATAGCATCCTAGTCAAATGGCTGTCCAGTCTTTTCTTAAAACCCTCCAGGGATGGAGTACCCATAACTTCTGGTGGCAAGCTGTTCCACTGGTTAATTTTTCTCACTCTTAAGAATTTTCTCCTCAGTTCTAAGTTGCTTCTCTCCTTGATTAGTTTCCACCCATTGCTTCTTGTTCTATCCTCAAGTGCTTTGGGGAATAGCTTGACTCCTTCTTCTTTGGGGCAACCCCTGAGATATTGGAAGGCTGCTATCATGTCTCCCCTAGTCCTTCTTTTCATTAAACTAGAGATAGCAATAGCAATAGCAGTAGACTTATATACCGCTTCATAGGCCTTTCAGGCCTCTCTAAGCGGTTTACAGAGAGTCAGCATATCGCCCCCAACAATCTGGGTCCTCATTTTACCCACCTCGGAAGGATGGAAGGCTGAGTCAACCCTGATACCCAGTTCCTGCAACCGTTCTTTGTGTGTTTTTGTCTCCAGGCCTTTGATCATCTTAGTTACTCTTCTTTGCACTGTTTCCAAAGTCTCAACATCTTTTTTATATTGTGGTGACCATAACTGGATGCAGTACTCCAAGTGTAGCCTTACTAAGGCCTTAGAAAGTGGAGCTAACACTTCACATAACCTCAATTCTGTCCTTCTGTTAATGTAGCCTAAGGCTGCATTGACTTTTTTTGGCAATTTGTCCCCAGAGCGACGAATGAATCCCTATCGGTGCTAAATCTGCTTGTTACAATAATCAACATCCCATCAACATTTCCATGTTTCTCCGAAGGTGCAAATCGTCCCCATCCACAAAACCCCTTTCTTGAAACAACAGCCGATGGCACAATCTCTTGCATAAGTGGCTCTGGGGGCCGTAGACAATACGCAGGTGTGTTACGTGGCTCTGTTCAGACAAGGTCCCCTGTTGAACATTTTTTATCTGATTGTTGGACGGAGATCCCGAGATGAATATCTCAAGGTGGCATTCCGAGTGCTCCCTCCTCCCATTTTCCCATTAACGATGCTGTGAATTACGTAGGGCAGAGAGAGAGAGAGAGAGAGAGAGAAAGACAGAGAGAGAGATACACACACAGAGAGACACAGAGACGGAGAGACGGAGAGAGAGAGACGGAGAGAAAGAGAGAAAGAAAAAAGATAAAAACAGAGAGAGAGACACAGAGAGAAAGAAAAAGAGAGAAACAGAGAGAGACAGAGGCACAGAGAGAGAGATAGAGAGAGAAAGAAAAAAGATAAAGACAGAGAAAGAGACACAGAGAGAGACAGAGAAAGAAAAAGAGAGAAACAGAGAGAGACAGAGAAAGAAAAAGAGAGAAACGGAGAGAGACAGAGGCACAGAGAGAGAGAGAGAGAGAGAGAGAAAGATAAAGACAGAGACACACAGAGAGAAACAGAGAGACAGAGAAAGAAAAAGAGAGAAACAGAGAGACAAAGAAAGAAAAAGAGAAACAGAGAGAGACATAGGCACACAGAGAGAGAGAGAGAGAGAGAGAGAGAGAAGAAGAGAAAGAAAAAGAGAGAGAAAGAAAAAGAGAGAGGAAGAAAAAGAGAGAGAGGGACACACACAGACAGAGAGAAAGAAAAAGCGAGAAAGAAAAAGAGACAGAGACACACACAGAGACAGAGAGAGAGACACACACACTCCCTCACACAGAGAGACAAAGAGAGAGACACAAACACATACAGACAGAGAGACAGAGAGAAAAAGAGAGAGAAAAAAGAGAGAGAGAAACAGAGAGACAGACAGAAAGAGACACACACACAGAGGGAGAGACAGAAACAGAGGGAGAGAGAGAGGCAGAGACACAGAGAGAGACAGAAAAAGAAAAAAGAGAGAGAGACAGAGAGAGAGAGGAGGGGAGAGACAGAGACACACACAGAGATAGATAGATAGAGAGAGTGAGTATGTAGGTGGACCTGAGGTTACTTTGTGAGATTCTCTGGAGCTGGATGGCTTCATTTCTTCAACCTACTTGCTTCCAGAAGTCCCAACTCAAGTCCTCCTTGAGATCTTCTTTCTAATACTTGAGTTTGGGTGAAGAAGGAATCTAATAACAGGTAAGCAAAGCCGAGCAGAAGAGGCCCGTTATCTTTCCCTCTGTTTTTCTCTCCATCATTCTTTCTTTCGTCGAATGCAACAGATGGTTAACTGGGAATCCGGTTTGATTGACATCACAGCTCAACTTCCGGTACCTTCCCAGTACAGGTAGTCCTCGACGTATGGCCACAATTGAGCCCAAAAGTTTCTGCTGTTAAGGGAGACATTTGTGAAGTGTGTTTTGCCCTGTTGTACGACCTTTCCTGCCACGATTGTTAAATGCGGTTGATAAGTTAGGTCACATGGTTGTTAAGTGAATCGGGCTTCCCCCGTTGACTTTGCTTGTTGGAAGGTCGCAAAAGGGGACCATGTGACCTTGGGACACAGCAACGGTCATAAGTATGAATCAGTTGCCAAGCCTCTGAATTTTGATCACAGGATCATGGGCAGGCTGCAAAAATTGTAACTGTGAAAAAACATAAGTGGCTTTTTTTTCAGCACCGTTGTAACTTTGAACAGTCGTTAAATGAACTGTTGTCACTCAAGGATAGTACCTGTCTTACCAAGATCCCAAGTAGGAAACTCCCAAAGGTGTTTTCACCTGGACTTTCTTTTTCCCCCTTGAAAATGTTTTGCTTCTCATTCCAAAAGCTTCTTCAATTCAGTTCTTCTTCAGGTCAAAACTAAAGAATCTTCTTGGATGAGAAAGCGAAACATATTCAAGGGGAAAAAACACAAAACAAGAAAATCCAGTTACTATTTTTTTTTTGGGGGGGAAGCACCTTTGGGAGAACCATGACTTGGATGATTGAGAATCTCCATAGATTTTAGAATAGAATAGAATAGAACAGAACAGAGTAGAGTAGAGTAGAGTAGAGTAGAATTGAATAGAATAGAATAGAGTAGAGTAGAATAGAAAGAATAGAATAGAATAATAGAGTAGAGTAGAATTAAGAATAGAATAGAATAGAATAGAACAGAGTAGAGTAGAGTAGAATTGAATAGAATAGAGTAGAGTAGAATAGAAAGAATAGAATAGAATAATAGAGTAGAGTAGAATTAAGAATAGAATAGAATAGAATAGAATTCTTTATTGGCCAAGTGTGATTGGACACACAAGGAATTTGTCTTTGGTGCAGATGCTCTCAGTGTGCATAAAAAGACAAGATACATTCGTCAAAAATCATAAGGTACAACACTTACTGATAGTCATAGGGTACAAGTAAACCATCAGGAAACAATCAATATCAAAATAAATCATAAAGATACAAGCAACACAGTTATAGTCATAAGTGGGAGGAGATGGGTGATAGGAATGATGAGAAGGCTAATAGTAATAGTAATGCAGCCTTAGTAAATAATTTGAGAGTGGTGAGGGAATTATTTGTTTAGCAGAGTGATGGCATTTGGGGAAAAAACTCTCCTTGTGTCTAGTTGTCTTGGTGTGCCATGATCTATAGTGTCATTTTGAGGGTAGGAGCTGAAACAATTTATGTCCAGGATGTGAGGGGTCTGTAGATATTTTCACAGCCTTCTTTTTGATTCCTGCAGTGTCCAGGTCCTCCATGGAAGTCAGGTTGGCAGTAATTGTTTTTTCTGCAGTTCTGATTATCCGTTGAAATCTGTGTCTGTCTTGTTGGGCTGCAGAACCAAACCAGACAGTGATGGAGGTGTAGATGACAAGACTCAATAATTTCTCTGAAGAACAGAATCAGCATCTCCTTGGGCAGTTTGAGATTCCTGAGTTGGCACAGAAAGAACATTCTTCATTGTCTTTTTTGGTGATGTTTTTGGATGTTGGGTGTCCATTTGAGGTCTTGAAACTCTTAGCCAATTAAAAAAAAAAGTGTGGTTCATTTTCATGTAGTGGTTTGTTTAGAAATTTTGTCTGGTCTTTCTTCCTAGAAGAAAGTTGGAATGGTAGAGAAGATTGAATGGAAGAGCTCTGCATTTTGTGCCTTGGTCAGGCTTCCTGCAATTTTGCACAATGACAACACACTTGTTTTGGTGTCTAAGCTGGCTGGAGACAAATGGAAGGAGAAAGGTTGTGGAGACAGACGGATGTGGAGACTGCCAAGAAGGGTTTTCATCGGTTCACACTTTGCAAATAATGCGGCCGCTTTAAAAAGAGACAGACAAAGCATTCCAATTTATGGCCAAGAATCTATTTTGAAGGCTTCACAATCTGGTTTGATCACAATGTGAGCAATTTTGTCCGTTACCCAGGTTATTTTTTTTCCAACCCAGAGTGAGAAATACAGTTTGGCAGCATAGGCGATGTGTTTACTACCCCGCACAGGTAGTCCTCAACTTACGACAGTTCATTTAGTGACCACTCAAAGTGACAATGTCCCTGGGAAAAAGCGACTTACGACCCCTTTTCACGCCTACGACCCTTGCAACTTCCCCAAGGCTCACATATGATCAAAATTCGGATGCTTAGCAATTGTCTCCTATTTATGACGGTCGCCGTGTCCCCGGGGGAGGGGGGGGTTTCACGTCACGTGATCCCCTTTTGCAACCTTCTGATAAGGAACTATTTTACTAATTTCTCTTAACAACGGTGTTACTGCTTTACCAACTGCAGGGATTGCCTTAACCACCGTAGCAAGAAAAAGCCGTGAAACAGGGCAAAAACTCACTGAGAACAACTGTTTCGCTTAGCGACAGAAATGTTGAGCTCAATGGTGGTTGAGGACTACCTGTATTTTTTTTTTTTTTTAAAAAGGGTATTTTGACAGCTTGGTTTTGTATCCCCTTGTGTAATGAGATTCCCTGCTCCTTCGCCGACGTTCAGGAAAAGGAACGGATTCAGAGGATATGAAGGGAGGGAGAAAGAGAAGGACGGAAAAATATCCTCCTGTTTGTTTATATGAAAATGTTCAGGAGTTTCTGCTAGTTTCCACGTGACTCTGGGGCTCTGTGTCTGTGTGTGTGTGTTTGTGTGTGTGTACACTGAGTGAGCCTTGCCTGATTTGTTAGTGTCATTTGTGGAGAGCAGCAAAGACACAACACGCTGCCAAGAAGGCTGGGTAAGTTGTGGACCAGGAATTCTATTTTTTGCAAGACGCTGAACCAGGTTTATCAAATTAGACCCTGATCTGGTGGATCTTTATGTGGAGATTCAGATTCTGGAATCACGTTGTGTTGATATAAATAGATCGTGGCATCATTTAAGCCTTCCAGAACGAGGTCTCCAGAAAGGTAAGAAGATATAGCACGCAACGAATCTAACCAGGATGGGAAAATACGTCCGTTGCTTCGATGTTCTTAAAACCTGCTGCTTCCCAGAAGTATCCACCACATTTGTTTTGCCTTCGTTTTAATCACCCTGAAGAATTTCAGACCGAGGGAATTATATCTGAATTTAAGATTGGCAGGGGGACCCATCCGAAGGGGAATGTTGTCCAAATCAGATCATTGACTGCTCTCCCTGTCTGTCAAATTGTGCTGCGTTTTTTTTGCAAATAGGACCATCTCCGGTTACACGAATCCTTAAATAATTGTATACTTGTCAAATGCAGAATATTAAGGAAGATTTATCTTTTCTCGACCATCATTGTTACTAGGGAATAAACTTTTTTTATTTATTTTATTTTATTTTTATTTTATCAATTTCATATATACATTCACAATTAATAATATGTATTTATAACAATTTTTCCCTACTGTTGACAATATACTTGAAGATTGCTTTTTTTAACATCCCATAGATCCATCTTATCTTACAACGGTCCTACTTCTTCTTCCCTCCCTCCCTCTTTCCTTCCCTCGTTTCTTCTCTCCTACTCCCCTTCCTTCCCTCCCTCCTTCCCCTTCCCTCCTTCTCTCCTTCCCTCCTTCCTTCCCTCCTTCCTTCCTTCCCTCCTTTCTTTTCTCCTTCTCTCCTTCCTTTCCCCCTTCCTTTCCTCCTTCCTTCCCCCCCTTCCTTCTCTCCTACATTCCCTCCTTCCTTCCCTCCTTCCTTCTCTCCTTCTCTCCTTCCTTCCCTCCTTCCTTCCCTCCTTTCTTCTCTCCTTCTCTCCTTCCTTCCCTCCTTCCTTACTAGGGAATAAACTATGGATGTGTTTTAAAACAAATCTGAAGAAGATTCTGATTTTTCTCTGGCCGTGTTCAAATCGAGTTTTGTCCCAAAATACGCAGCAAACGAAACCTTTTGCATATTGTGGCTGCTGGGGTTAATTTGCTCTCATAACTGTGGTGAAGGGGAATGTTCTCATTTATGTGTCAGATAAAAGGAAGGGTTTTTTTTTTTAAAAAAAAAATTCTTGTGTTCCATTTGGATCTGCCTTCCCTTTAGCAACTTGCAATCCTAACCTAAGCGATCCTTTTCAGATAATCACCCCGTTCCGAAGGTTGATATTGTGTGCGGAGAACAGAAAAGAGATGGAAGACTGGATTAGCTCCCTCAAGTCTGTACAGTCTCGAGAACACTACGAGGTAAGCGTGAGACAATTTTTTTTTAATTAAAAGGAAAAAATCAGGATTGCCTCTTTACCAAGCTGCAGAAAACAGGAAAGAAAATGTCCGTGTTCTGAATAAAATCCATGAAAGACCAAGACGAGCATCGATTTGAGGTTTATATTTAGCCTGTTCTGTTTTTACTTCAAAAAACAAAAAAAACAAATGTCTTGGGGTTTTCTTTTTATTTGTTGATTAGTTGCTTTGCTTGAAAGATGAACTTGTGGCGGTTGGAACCCTGGCATGCCTCGTCCTTGGAAATCTCTCTTTAATTTCTTTATCAGGCAGCCCAGTTTAACGTGGAACATTTCTCAGGGATGCACAACTGGTATGCTTGTTCCCACGCGAGGCCCACTTTTTGCAATGTCTGTCGCGAGAGCCTCTCCGGAGTGACTTCCCACGGCTTGTCCTGCGAAGGTAAATCCGTCCTCTGTGAATCATCATTTAGCATGAAGATGCAAAGTCCGAGTCCCTTATTTAAAGAGAGGGGTGGTTTTTTGCTAGCGGGTGTGTCGGTGAATGCCTTTCTTTTTATCCTGAACAATTTAGCCGTGCTTTCATTAATTGCTTAACAAATCTGCCTTGCCGAGAAGCAATGTCCTTTGCAGATTTGCTTACAGGCTGAGTGTTAACAGAAGCTCCTTGACCTACGACTGGGATTTTGGTTGCAAGTCGCTGTAGTCGTAAAGTTCGAGGCACCTCCTGGCCGACTGAGACTTTTCGGCTCAACAGAGGAACGGTGGGCTTGCGGCTTTGAAGCAACCTGTTATTTTGCAATCGCTCAGATTTGTTTAGCCTTTTTGGCTAATAACAAAATCGACGCGATGTGTTCAAACTTGATTTGGGGGAGGCCCTTGCAATTTGTTTCGTGGAGCACGAGAAGGAAGAGGGCCTGCGGTATCTGGGGTCAGGACGTTGATTAAATGCCGGCCATTATGCCCATTGGTTGATTGAATGAAGAGTGAAGGTGGAGGTTCGTTCTTTGAGCTTGTGGGTTGGCTTCCAAACATTTCGTTACCTGGCTAGGTAACATCTTCAGTGGAATTTAGGGGATGTCCGTGTTGGTGTTCTTCTGTCTAAAAGGGCTCGGTGTGGTCACTAGGTCTTGTGATAGCAATAGCAATAGCAGTTAGACTTATATACCGCTTCACAGGGCTTTCAGCCCTCTCTAAGCGGTTTACAGAGTCAGCATGTTGCCCCCAACAATCCGGGTCCTCATTTTACCCACCTCGGAAGGATGGAAGCCTGAGTCAACCCTGAGCCGGTGAGATTTGAACAGCCGAATTGCAGAACTGCAGTCAACTGAAGTAGCCTGCAGTGCTGCATTTAACCACTGCGCCACCTCGGCTCTGATGGGGAAGTCGTGTCAGGTGAGGGTTGTGATGGGACTTGTGATGGGGAAGTCATGTCAGGTGAGGATCTTGTGATGGGTCAGATGTGGGTCACATCAGGTGAGGGTCTTATGCTGGGGAGGTTGCATCAGTGAGACTCTTGTGATGGATCTTGAGGTATGAGACATGTCTAGGTAACATCTTCAGAGTTTAGGGGATGTCCGTGTTGGTATTCTTCTGTTTATCGGGACTTGGTGTGGTCAGTAGGTCTTGTGATGAGGAAGTCACATCAGGTGAGGGTTGTGATGGGACTTGTGGTTTTGAAGTCACGTCAGGTGAGGGTGTTGTGATGGGGAGGTCCCATCAGTGTGACGGGTCTTAAGGTGTGAGACATGTCAAGTGAAGATCTTGTGATGGAGAGGTCATGTGTGGTGAGGGTCTTGGATGGGTCTTGAGATGAATCAGGTGTGAGTCCCATCAGGTGAATGTCCTGTGATGGGTCTTGTGATGGAGAGGTCATGGGTGGTGAGGGTCTTGGATGGGTCTTGAGATGAATCAGGTGTGAGTCCCATCAGGTGAATGTCCTGTGATGGGTCTTGTGGTGGAGAGGTCATGGGTGGTGAGGGTCTTGGATGGGTCTTGAGATGAATCAGGTGTGAGTCCCATCAGGTGAATGTCCTGTGATGGGTCGTGATGGAGAGCTCATGGGTGGTGAGGGTCTTGGATGGGTCTTGAGATGAATCAGGTGTGAGTCCCATCAGGTGAATGTCCTGTGATGGGTCGTGATGGAGAGCTCATGGGTGGTGAGGGTCTTGGATGGGTCTTGAGATGAATCAGGTGTGAGTCCCATCAGGTGAATGTCCTGTGATGGGTCAAGTGGGGGTCATTGGGAGGTGAAGTGTTGGTTGGGGCAGCTTGTGTGGGTTGGCTGAGGGTCGGTGCCACCTCTGATTATCTGCGTGATTGATTTGGATCCTGAGAGGTTTGTGGGCTGGTGAAGGAAGAGTCCTATATAGATAGTCTTGCTTACCAACTACTTCATTTAGCAACTGTTTGGAGTTACAATGGTGTAAACAAACAACAACTCCCAGATTTTCAGCCAACATTTGTGTTAGAAATCATTGCGACATCCCAATGTCACCGAATCACCGCTCAACTTTGCAGCCAATGGGCCTTCACAACTAGCAATAGCAATATCAGTTCGATATATACTGCTTCATAGGGCTTTCAGCCCTCTCTAAGTGGTTTACAGAGTCAGCATATTGCCCCCATATTGTCCAACCCCCTGCTCAAGGAGACCCTATACTAATCCAGACAACTGTTCAGTCTCTTCTTGAAGACCTTCAGTGTTGGGGCATTCACAACTTCTGGAGGCGTGCTGTTCCACTGGTTAATTGTCCTCACTGTTAGGAAGTTTCTCCTTAAACAAATACCTCCCGTCTACAATTCTTGGATTCCCTCTGTAGGGTTTTTAAACCCAGTTATCCATATTACTGGAAACGAAATAATTTGCTCGGGCAACCGTTATGCTTCCCGACAAGATAAACTACAAGTCGCAAGACTTGGATGTCGCCAGATTAATGTTTTTGCGTTTCTTCCCTTGGAACCAGCAAAGGCATTTGGACAAAACAGCTGTTCTTGGAAAGCTACCAACTCAAAACTTCTGGGAGGCTGAATCGCGCAGCGAAAGCTTGCGAGCAACAGGCTTTCATTATGATTAATAATAATTATCCAGGTCTTGGCTAAGGTTTGAAGTGGTTCACACCCCTTGTTTATATAATCGTGCAGATGCTATGCATCTTGGCTTCATAAGGGGTCTTACGAAGAGATTGTCTAGCAGCTCTGTGTGTGTGAGAGAGAGAGAAAGGGGGGGAGGGAGGGAGAGAGAGAGAGAGAGAGAGAGAGAGAGAGAGAGAGAGAGAGAGATTTATGCCTAAACAGGACTGAATAGATCAAGTATCGTGCATTTTGCTTGGAGAACACATGGCATTGATACAAGCAAAAGTTAGGCTTTCTCCTGTCCCGTTCTGTCCAGTCATGGCCAATTCTATGGCGTGGTGCCCATCACTGTTTCTTGGTCGAGGGAGCCAGCATCGTCCAAAAACATTTCCTGTGGTCATGTGGCCAGCATAATTATACGCCAAAGGCGCACGTAACGCTGTTACCTTCCCACCGAAGTGGGACCTATTTATCTACGTGCATTTTCATGCTTTCAAACTGCTAAGTGGGCAGGAGCTGGAGCGAGGTACGGGAGCTCCCCCCCCCCGACCTTTGTGTGGTGCTCGGGTCTCAAACCTGAGCTGTGAGCTGGAAAGGTGACACGCTCAGCGTCTTCAATCCCTGAGCGTCGCGCCCCCGTACAATGACAGATAGCGTGCCCCTTTTTGAGAACTCGGCCACGAGTTTCTGCTTAAGGACTAATGCTGGAGTAGTTGTCCATAGAAAGATGTCACCACGATACAAATAAGACCTTGCCGAGGTCCTAGAAAGAATGCAGAGAAGAGCAACAAAGATGATTGGGGATTTGGAAGCTAAACTGTATGTTGGATGCTTAAAGGAGGCTAGAGATGGACTTCAGTTTATGCCTGGAATGGAGACGGGAGTTAGGATTCTGAATCATTGCAGTTGTAAGTTGTAAGTTGAAGCCTGCTGCCAATTACCTCCACTAGACTGATCAGATCCCACAGATTAGGCCTCCTCCGAATTCCATCTGCCGGCCCGTGTCGACTGGCGACTACCCGGAGGAGAGCCTTCTCTGTGGCTGCTCCGACCCTCTGGAACGAACTCCCCGTGGAGATTCGAACCCTCACCACCCTCCAGGCCTTCCGCAAAGCCCTTAAAACCTGGCTGTTCCGACAGGCCTGGGGCTAAAGAGCTGTTGCCCCCGTCTCGAATGGTATGACTGTTGTGTGTTTTAAATTATGCATTGTTATGTGTCGTTTTTTAATTTTTTGTCTGTATCCCCCTTCCCTGGTTTGAGTTGTGAGCCGCCCTGAGTCCCCTTCGGGGGAAAAGGGCAGCATATAAATATAATAAACAAACAAACAAACAAACAAGCATTCATGTTGGTCGTTTATAGCAATAGCAGTTAGCAATATCAGTTAGACTTATATACTGCTTCATAGGGCTTTCAGCCCTCTCTAAGCGGTTTACAGAGTCAGCATATTGCCCCCAACAACAATCCGGGTCCTCATTTTACCCATCTCGGAAGGATGGAAGGCTGAGTCAACCCTGAGCCGGTGAGATTTGAACAGCCGAACTGCAGAACTGCAGTCAGCTGAAGTAGCCTGCAGTGCTGCATTTAACCACTGCGCCACAGCAAATCCGTTTTCCCCAATAGTTGTATTTTTGCCAGAAACTGGAAGTCAGTGACTGAAACTGGTTAAAAAAAACAAACATTACAAACTGTGACGGTGAGACTTCAGGCCTTAAAAGTGTGTATGTATCTGTGTGTCTGTGTGTTTAGGAGAAAGAGAGGCAGAGCTTGGGGATGGAGTCAAGAGAGGAATCAGCCTTGAAGTCATTCTGTTGTCGTAAGCAGTCTCCGTCCAACTCTTCTTCAGTTCCATTGACTCTTATTGCCAATTTAGACTGATTGACTAATTCTTGTACATAGACATGAGCAATAAATCAGCTTACCTGGAACTTAACACGTGGTCTTGATTCTCCTGACATGACGTGTCTTTGTGCAACCATCTTAACTTTCAAAGTCAGTGGTTCTGGGAAGGTCCACTGTAACTTTGAACAGTTGCTAAGCGACCAATCGTAAGTTGAGAATCTGTAATTTGGCGAACTTTGAACTTTCTCCATAAATGGGCATTTGGTTAAGATAGATTTTGTGACCATGAAGGAATTATGTTCTCAGGAAACTACGTATATTTTAATATATATATATATTTATTCCTTTCTCCTAGTATGCAAGTTCAAGGCTCACAAAAGATGCGCCGTTCGGGCAATAAATAATTGCAAATGGACAACGTTGACTTCAATTGGAAGAGATATCATTGAGGATGAAGATGGTGTAAGTCTTTGCAACATGCAGTAAATCCTATTCTTCACTTTTCGTTGAAAAACAACTGCCCGTAATAACAATTAGGCAGGATGAATTGTAGCTAGCTGTGGGTCCTGTCTAACGAACATGTTTTTAAGCACATGATGTGTTGAATTAGGTATGTAAATCTACCACCAAGAAGACCTTGAAGAGAGAAAAAATAATAATAATAATAAAAGAAGACCTTGGAGTATTTTCATGTAGGCCCTGGGGATCTACAGATTTGTTTCTAGCAGGATGGAAGGTGTCCACAACAACTTCATTCACAGCTGCAGAGAATGGCCAGATTTTAGGACCGAGAAGTCACCTGGTCTTGCAGTTGTGAAGAAAGAACATTGTTCCTATTATTAGTGGCCAAGGATTGAGAAGGAGAAGCTGAACAATGCCACCATAGAAATGGTGAGGGTATCTGTTCAGCTTCTCAAGAAATACAGTAGCTCTTCTTCCAGCCATCTTTGAAATGTGGTGGAAATCTTTGGGATCATCATCATTTTCAGGCTCATCCTGCAACCTCATCCTCAATCTCATCCTCATCTCATCATCTTCATCTTCATATCCTCATCATCACCCTCAACATCATTTTCATTCTCAACCTCAAGTTGAACCTCACTCTGATCCTCTTTCTCACCCTCAACTTCAAACTCAATCTCAACTTCAACCTCATTTTCATCCTCACTCTCGTCCTCACCTTCATTGTCTTCTTCAACATCATCCTTATCTCATCATATTCATATTCGTCTCATCCTCACTCTCACTCTCATCCTCACCCTTACCCTCAACATAATTTTCGTCCACAACCTCAAGTTGAACCTCACTCTCATCCTCATCCTCAGGTTATATATCAGGTTTGACGAGACGTGTTAGATTTTAATGTAATTTGACCCCACATGTATACTGTTTTTTCTTATATTTTCATTACTATTATTATTACTATTTTTTTTTAAAAAAACTAGGATATGTTAAGCATATTGACATGTAGCGGAAATACACCAAGGAGAGGAGGAGTGGGAAACAGAAGGGAGAAGAAAGATGGGAAGAGAAGGATAGGAGAGAGGGTAAGGGGGGAAGATGAGAAGGATAAGGAGGAGTGGATTGTAGAGAGAGGAGCAGTAGAAAGGAAGGGGAAGTAGAGTAGGAAAGGATGATGGAGGGAAGATAGAAAGTTGGAGGGTGGTAGAAGAAAGAGGTGTATGGAGAGCAGAAGAGCTATAATGGGTTTCTATTTTTCTGGGCATTGTTGACAAGAGGAACTGATGTAATTATTATTTAATACTATATGATACGGGCTATGTATAGTATACATGTATATATATGTGTATATATATATATATATATATATATATATATATATATATATATATATATATATATATATATACACATACATACATACATACATACATACATACATACATACATACATACATACATACATACATATATATATATATATATATATATATATATATATATATATACAAGCACCAAGCCTGAAGAAGCCTGGAAGGCTCCTGGAAGCACCAAGCCTGAAGAAGCCTGAAGATGACGAATGAGACTTCGTCGAAACGTCGCCAAGACATCTCCAATTTTACGTGGGAGAAAACCTGAATAACTAGAGACCTATAGATATAGATATAGATATAGATATAGATATAGATATAGATATAGATATAGATATAGATAGAGATAGAGATAGAGATAGAGATAGAGATAGAGATAGAGATAGAGATATAGATATAGATATAGATATAGATATAGATATAGATATAGATATAGATATAGATATAGATATATTGAAATCAAAAGGGTGGAAGTTGAACTTCCTTCTTTCTCCTCCCCGTTGACCCCAATAAACCCTCCCCTCCAGGTAGCCATGCCTCATCAGTGGTTAGAAGGCAACCTTCCGGTCAGTGCCAAGTGTGCGGTGTGTGACAAAACCTGCGGCAGTGTCCTTCGCCTGCAAGATTGGAAGTGCCTGTGGTGTAAGACAATGGTAAGTCTGGACTTACCAAGACAATGGTAAGTTTGGTGAGATTTGCCCTTTTGGGAAGATGTTCCTCCTGGATTGGGACAAGGAAATGACCAAACAGCATGGATCTCTACAGGGCGGCGGCGGCGGTGGTGGTGGTGGTGATAAAAGAGTCACGATGATGATTGTGGTTGTGTGTTTGAACCTTTTTTATGGGTGTCCCAGCAGGAGTGAAATCCTCCCGCTTCGGCCCAAAGGGACGATTGTCTTTGGTTCTGAGAACCGGTAGTTTTTTTTAAAAAAAAACCTTCCCAGGATCGCGCTGCTCAACTTTGAGCCACGCAATCGTCAGAAGCTTTCCCGCTACTTTTTAAAGCATTTTTTTCCCCTGCCGGTTCGGGCTAACTGGCAAGAAAAAAATGCTTTAAAAAGTGGGGAAAAAGAGCTTCCGACGTTTGCGCGAATCAGTTGTGAGCCGTGTGATTGTTGGAAGCTTTCTCCCCCACCTTTAAAGCATTTTTTCCCCTGCCTATTTGCCCGAACTGGCAGGGAAAAAAATGCTTTAAAAAGTGAAAAAAAGGTAAAAAGCCACCCAGTCACATGACCCCCTCTCCCACCAGGCCACGCCCACAGAACCGGGAAGAGGGGCGGAAATTAGATTTCACCACTGTGTCACAGCCCACACACAACAGGAGTGGGACTCCAGTGAGCTTGTTTGTGACTGTGGGGTCTTTGGGGCTTATGGTTTTCTCGCAGACATTTCATTACCCAGCTAGGTAACTTCATCAGTGTTGAAGGGCTATCATCATAACTACTTTCACCCTCCAGTTAATTATGGAATTTCAACTCGCTGTCTCCACAGAGTGTAGATTTGTCTAAAGCTCTCTACTTCCTAAAAATCTATTACATTATGCGTTATGACACTGTTGGTATTAACGGCAGAGAGGAGGAGCGTAACTGAAATATGCATGCTGCCAGATCTCATTGAGGATTCATTTGTGGTTGCTAGGAACCTACTTACTCACTGTTTAAGTTACCACAACTTAAAATGCACAGCTGGTCCTCATCCTATGATAACAATTAAGCCCAACATTTCCGTGGCTAAGCGAGACCATGGTTAAATGACGTTTGCCTCATTTTACAATCTTTCTCGCCACTGTTGTTAAGCGAATCACTGCAATTGTTAAGGTAGGAAGGTGGAAGAGCCGAGGTGGCGCAGTGGTTAAGGTGCAGTACTGCAGGCCACTTCAGCTGACTGTTATCTGCAGTTCGGCTGTTCAAATCTCACCAGCCCAAGGTTGACTCAGCCTTCCATCCTTCCGAGGTGGGTAAAATGAGGACCTGGATTGTTGTTGGGGGCAATATGCTGACTCTGTAAACCGCTTAGAGAGGGCTGAAAGCCCTATGAAGCAGTATATAAGTCTAACTGCTATTGCTATTGCTATTGCTATTGCTATTGTTAAGTGAATCCGCCCTCCCCAATGGACTTTGGTCACAAAAGAGGAACGCGTGACCCCCAGGACACTGCAATTGTCATAAGTACATGCCAGTTGCCAAGCCTCTGAGTTTTGATCACATGGTCACGGGGATGTTGCAACGGTCGTAAGTGTGGAAAACGGTCATAAGTCACTTTTTCACGCTATTGCAACTTTGAAGGGTCACTAAACCAGTGGCTGTAAGTCAAATCTACATTTATTTATCTATGAAGACCTTATTTATCAGAATTGGCCTGATCCACTTATGGACTCTTTATGGTTCATCTCTCTTCTGTTTTCCTGCGTTTTTGAAGAACTGCTTATTAAATGCTTTTAATAAAGAAAATAGCAAAAGAAACTTTGGATGAGCCTTTAGATCAGCGTTTCTCAACCTTGTCAACTTGAAGATGTCTGGACTTCAACTCCCAGAATTCCCCAGCCAGCGAATGCTGGCTGGGGAATTCTGGGAGTTGAAATCCAGACATCTTCAAGTTGACAAGGTTGAGAAACACTGCTTTAAATGTTATAATGAAGTGTTTATTTAGAGCTTGGATGGAAGCTTCCAGCTACAGCTGCTGCTTCCAAGCCTGTCAGCTGCCTGATTTCCCCTTTTAAGTTTCTGTGCCATTTTTCACCGTTAACCCAATTACTTTAATCTAATTTCATTTAATTTGGTTCCATATTGCCTTGATTTATCATTTTTAAGCATGTTTTTCTCCCCGGATCAAACCAAACAGCTTACCTAATTAAAAGGAATCAGAACACTGAAGCCTAAAACAAACGGATCTGCAACCTGAAATTTATTTAATAGGACTCCTGTTTTCTACTTCGCATCCTTTTATTATTTTTGGAAAATCAAAATAAGACCAGATAAATAGCTGTTTATTGAATTATGGGCAAATGGTGCTTTTCTAATAGCTAATGGATGGTTTTTTTTTTTTAAAGATTTAAGTTTTGATTGGTACGTTAAAATTGTCTGTACACATATTGTTTTTTATACTTCTACAATAAGTCAAAATATATAAACTTAGCAAGGATTTTTTTTGAAGTTATTGCTTGGAGAACCAGCATTTATGATTCTGTTTAAGCCATGTTATCTCTTTTCCTTCTCATAATATAAGTTGTTGTTGTTAGTTGCAAAGTCTTGTCTGACCCATCTCGACCCCATGGACAATGTTCCTCCAGGCCTTCCTGTCCTCTCCCATCCTCTGGAGTCCATTGAAGCTCACGCCGACTGCTTTGGTGACTCCATCCAGCCACCTCCTTCTCTGCCGTCCCCTTCTTCTTCTTTTGCCCTCCATCGTTCCCAGCATGAGGCTCTTCTCCAGGGAGTTCTTCCTTCTCCTTAGGTGGCCAAAGTCTTTTGAGTTTCCTCTTCAGGATCTGGCCATCTAAAGAGCAGTCAGGGATGATCTCCTCTGGGACTGACTGGTTGGATGGCCTTGCAGTCCAAGGGACTCAATGCAGGAGTCTTCTCCAGCACCAGAGTTCAAAGGCCTCCATTCTTTGGCACTCAGCCTTCCTTATGCTCCAATATTCACAGCCATCCATCGCAATTGGACTAATAAACTAATATAATATAAGTACATAGTATAAGTACTCTTTGAATTACAATGGAACTTTTCTTTTTTCCCCCCTAACAATTATTTTGTTTGGTCCCACCGTTACATTCCTATAAACCCACCAAGATTCTCCTTTTTTAAAAAAAGTGGGTGATTTATTTAGCTGCATAGAATTTGAACATATATGCCTGACCTGAACTTCAGATTTTTTAAAAAAATCATCATATTTCCCCCCGCCCCTGTGATGAGATTCTAAAGATCTACTGAAGATCTCAGATTTGAACTTTCTAAATACAGGTAGTTCTCGACTTACGAAAGTTCATTCAAAGTTAAGAACAGCACTGAAAAAAGTGACTTACGACCATTTTTCACACTTATGACTGTTGCAACATCCCCAGGACCAGTGGTGGGATTCAGCCGGTTCTCATCTATTCAGGAGAACTGGTTGTTAACTTTCTAAGCAGTTGGGAGAACCGGTTGTTGGAAGAAATCTCATTTTATTTTGTTTTTCCACTTCACAGGGCTAATCCTGTAAGGAAGGCAGGAAGGAAGGAAACATTCTGGTGTTGTTTCTAGCCTAATCTTTGTTGCCTTGCTTACAGAAACTGCCTCTCCGGTTAACCCTTATTCCCTTATAACGGCTAAGGCCAAGCGCCCTTCGACGTGAGTGATGTTGAGTTGGCCATGTCCAACCGGTCTTCTCAGATAGGTGTTCTGAAAATTAATTTCTCCAGATTTCAATTTAGCTAATTTAATATTTTCCTCTCGCTCCTAATCTGTCAGTGCAAACAGAGTTTACGCAGCCTCCCTTGGCTCAGGATAAAAGCAAATTAGAATTGAGTGCCATTAGCACAGCAGATGTGGCACTTCAGCTCGTCACTAAGATTTCTGCCAGCATCCCCGTAGCTGGGCTGAACAGACTATATTAGTGCGTTTTCTTCCACCTGCAGACCAGGTAGTCCTCGCTTTGCAACAGTTCATTTAGAGACCGTTCAAAATTGCAACGGCACCTCTATAAAGAGTTGACAATATTTGACCAAATAATGTTAGGAGTAGATGAAAAGTTGATAAAGAAAATATACTTCTTGTTAAGCTTAAAAATGGAAGATGAACAAGTAAAAGAGGCAGTAACAGTATGGGCAAAAACCTTTGTATGTACTATAGAATTAGACAAATGGCAAAAAACTTTGGGAAAGAAATTGTAAGTGGACTATGGCAACTAAGGGAAATTTATATGAAATGTTTTATAGCTATAGCAATAGCAATAGCAGTTAGACTTATATACCGCTTCACAGGGCTTTCAGCCCTCTCTAAGCGGTTTACAGAGTCAGCATATCGCCCCCAACAACAATCCGGGTTCTCATTTTACCCACCTCGGAAGGATGGAAGGCTGAGTCAACCTTGAGCCGGTGAGATTAGAACCGCTGAACTGCAGCTAACAGTCAGTTGAAGTGGCTCCAGTACTGCACTCTAACCACTGTGCCACCTCGGCTCAAGATGGCATTTACCAACGGCCAGATTAGAATAGAATAGAATAACAGAGTTGGCAGGGACCTTGGAGGTCTTCTAGTCCAACCCCCTGCTTAGGCAGGAAACCCTATGCCACTTCAGACAAATGTTTATCCAACATCTTCTAAAAAACTTCCAGATGTTTAAAAGCATGTCTGCCAGATGTTGGAAATGTAACCAGATACCAGTGACGTATTATCATATGTGATGGGCATGTGTAAAAGCAAAGAAATATTTGGACAAAGATACAGGCATGGTTTGGGGAAAAAAAATGTTAAAACAACCTACAGATTATAAGCCAGAAATATTTTTGCTAAGCATAATGCCTGAAAAGTATGATAAAGGAAACCTATATTTAATATTACATGTTTTGATAGCAGCAAGAATTGCATTTGCATAGTACTGGAAAAATGAGGAAATGCCTACAGAGGATGACGTAATGAAAAAAGTTTTAGATTGTGCAGAAATGGACAGGTTGACACTTAAAATAAAAGAAAAAACAGTATTTTCGAACATGGGACTTGTTTTATTTTTTTATTTATTCTTTTTTTTTAATTGAAAATTTTAAAAAGCTTTTACAATTATTTACCTCCCCCCCCCAACCTCCCCCCCCGACTTCCCAGAGAAATACAGGATATAAATTTTTAACAATCATATTCTAAAATAAACTAAAATAAACTTGGCTTCTTCTTTCCTTTGTGATTCAACTCCTCTTTTGTTAAACTAACTATAAACAAATTATATCATTCCTTTCCCTTTCAGTCATAAGCTATCTGGAATTTCTTAGATCCATATTTATTTTGAATATAGTCAACCCATCTTCTCCACTCCAGTTTATATCTCTCATTTGAATGATCCTTGAGATATGCTGATATTTTAGCCATCTCTGCTAAGTTTGTTACTTTTAATGCCCATTCTTGAATAGTAGGCAAGTCTTCCTTCTTCCAGTATTGCGCCACCAACAGTCTTGCTGCTGTTATTAGATTCAAAATCAATTTAGTCTCTATAACAGTACAATCAGTAGTTATGCCTAACAAGAATAACTGCGGGGTTAACTTTATTCTCTTTTTAAAAATATTTTGCATAATCCAACATATTTTTATCCAGAATGCTTTAACCTTTTTGCAAGTCCACCATAGATGGTAGTATGTAGCATCAACACAATCACATCTCCAGCATTTAGGTTGCAAATTCGGATACATGGGACTTGTTTTATAAATGGCTGGAGAGCAGAGGTAAAAAATAGGAGTGGGAAAAGTATTACTATATATAAATAAATTGATCCAGACCACATGCTGTTTCCTAAGCTCTTATGTATGTAATGTGAAAATATATAAATAAACTGTTAAAGAAAAGAAATTACAACCTTAAAAAGTGACTTGGGACGGTTTTCCACCCTTACAAATCTTGTAGCATCGCTGGAAACCATGATCAAAATTCAGACGCTCGGCAACTGGCATGTACTTACCTTAAGTGAAATCTGGCTTGCCTGTTGATTTGCTTGTCAGAAGGTCACAAAAGTTGACCCCGGGATATAAGTGATTGTAAAATGGAATGTGAAAATGAATAAAATATATTAAAAAAAAAAAAAAAAAAGTTGACCCCGGGACACTACGACCGCCATAAATGCGAGTCAGCATGCCAAGCATCCGAATGTAAAAGCACGTGACCCTGGGGAAGGCTGCGACAGTCATAAGTGTGAAAAACGCTTCTAAGTCAGTGGTGGGTTCTACCAGTTCGGACTGGTTCGGCCGAACCGGTAGTGGTTTGGCAGCCTAGGTCGCTCAAACCGCCAGCGACCCAGGCCTGCCACGCCCCCGAACCGGTTCCCCAGTCGTCGACACCGCCATCTTATTTTTCAGTTCTGCGCATGGGCAGAACAATTTCTATTGCACCGTGCATGCGCGCGCAGGGCACACACGAACAAACCGGCAGTAGTGCACGCCGGAACCCACCCCTCTCCTAAGTCCCATTTTTTTTCAGGGGCGTTGTAAGTTCGAAACGGTCACTAAACAAACTGTTGAGGACTAACATCTAAGAGACGTTGAGGATGAAATTATGAATAATAATTGAATGACTTTCCTGCCCCCTTGCTGTGAATTTTGCCAAGTAGCAAATATAACATTCCACAAGACCTCTTTTGCTTACAGATTCATATTTGCCCCCCCCCCAAAAGAATTACGTTTTCTAGCGAGAGGGAACCTCCTTGGTGTGGTCTGCTCAGATTCACACGTGGGTTTTGCACATGCATCAAGTGTTCTCGTGGGGAAAGAGTTTGAATTTGGCAACTTTGGAGACGAGGAACATGGCTGTGTTTTTTGGGGGGGGGGATGTCACGAAGAGAATTCCCCCGACCCCAAAGAAGCTCCGTTTGCAGCTGTGGAAAAAATATATATACAGATCATATTTTTATCGTAGAAAAATGTAGAAAACAGGCAGCTCTTTCGCTTTGGAAGCAGCTGTTCTACATCTGCGGGAAGGACAGAGATTGTGAGATGAGCATCTCTGGAAATATACCTAAATCCCCACTTAATGACCACAATAGAGTCTCGTCAAGCTATCAGAATTCTGTTGCTTGGCAACTGTCTCACATTTATGACCAGCAGTGGGTTTCATATTTTGTTACCACCGGTTCACCCTGAGCTTGCCCTCTAGCTTTGCGTGCGTGCGCCAGCTGTATAGGTGCCCAGCCTTCAACGCATGCGCTTTGCTTGCATGTGTGCCTTCTGCGCATGTACCTGGCCTCAAAAATGTGCCTAAATAGGACAGCATGGAGCCGGAGTGTCACCTGATTCCCTTTTGCGAACTCCGGACAAGCAAAATTAAGGAGAAGCCAAGAGTCACTCTCACAAAAAGTTGTCCGATGGGGCAAAACTCACTTAACACATATCTAATTTAGCAACAGAAAATGTCAGTTGTAGTCGAAGTCGGCTCGTGTTCAGATCTGCATTTTTGCCCTAAAATCACCTCCGTTTCGTAAACGTTTTAATAATCCCTGGTTCTCCTCCATTGGGTAAAACCATTTCCAGGTCCATACGGCGTGCCGAGACTCGTATCCGCGGAAGTGTCCCCTCGGCCAGTGCAAAGTCTCAATTATTCCGCCCACAGCGCTGAACAGCATAGATTCGGATGGTATGTATGTGGATAGGGCAGATGTACGATGTGTATCACGTGTGTGATTTGTGCACAGTGAATGCGCACGACATGTAACACGGATAATAGTGTGGGACAGTTTGCAAAACGCCAGAAAATCTTTGGTGGGAGATGGGGGCAATTCAAGCAGAGAGGTGAAGGTCTCAGCACTTTACGGAAGAGAATTTCTTGCCGGTTGTAAATGAATGTAAGAGAATTAATGACACTTAAGATACGAACAGTCAGATTCATGCTTCTAATTAGGTTTCAATTTGTAGAGGCGAAGCAGATCGCCGTAAATTCAAAGCCAGAAAATGAATTTTCTATCTTCTAAAACATATTGGCCTTCACTGATGGAATGAAAAGAGTTTTAATACCGCTTTATAAGGCCTTGGAAAGGCCACACTTGGAATGTCACATCCAGCTTTGGTCGCCACGATGTAGAAAAGATGTGGAGATTCTAGAAAGAGTGCAGAGAAGAGCAAGAAAGAGGATTAGGGGACTGGAGGCTAAAACATATGAAGAACAATTGCAGGAACTGGGTAGGTCTAGTTGAATGAAAAGAAGGACCAGGGGAGACATGATAGCAGTTTTCCAATATCTCAGTGGTTGCCCCAAAGAAGAGGGAGTCAAGCTATTCTCCAAAGCATCTGAGGGCAGAACAAGAAGCAATGGGTGGAAACTAATCTAGGAGAGAAGCAATTTAGAACTAAAAAGAAATTTCCTGATAGTCAGAACAATTAATCAGTGGAACAACTTGCCTCCAGAAGTTGTGAATGCTCCAACACTGGAAGTTTTAAAGAAAAGCTTGGACAGTCATTTGTCTGAAATGGCATTAGGTCTCCTGTTTCAGCAGGGGGTTGGATTAGAGGACCTCCAAGGTCCCTTTGTTCTCTTTTCTCTGAGTCTATTTGTTGCAGTCCTTAATCCCCTGCTCAAAATTGAGCCCGACATTCATTAACAACCTCTGGATTGTAATTGTGATGACCTTGGTGGAACTAGGAAAGACTCTACGCTGGTTGGTGTTATTTTATTTCTGTTTTTTTGTGTGTGCAGGTTTCTGGAAAGCTACCTGCCCACCCACCTGCGCCAGTCCTCTCTTGGTTTTTGTGAATTCGAAGAGCGGAGACAACCAGGGCGTGAAATTCCTCCGGCGCTTCAAGCAGTCCCTAAACCCAGCTCAGGTTTTCGATCTAATGAACGGGGGACCCCACTTAGGGTAACTTGGTTTACTCTCTACCCAGGTTTATTTAGGAAAAGAATGAAAGCCGATTAACAGGAGGGCATTTCAGGGTGATTCAAGAGGTGCGGATTCCATGGGTTCCGGATCTGTGATGGTGAACCTGTGGCATGCGTGCCCCAAGCAGCACTCGGAGCCATGTCGCCTGGCACGCGCGGCATCACCCATTCCTGTTCCGGGTTTTTGACGCGCATGAACATGGGACGGTCAGCTGGCCTTCGTGCGTGTGGCAGTGCCGTAAACTGGAAGAGGTGGTCTTCCATTTCCTGGTGTGAGCATGCGCCAGTGGTGGGTTTCAAAAAATTTTGGAAGCTCTTCTGTAGGTGTGGCCTGCTTTCTGGGTCCACTGGTGGAACCTCTTCTAACCGGTTCGGTAGATTTGACGAACCGGTTCTACCGAATAGGTGTGAACTGGTAGGAACCCACCTCTGGCATGCGCCCAGCCAGCCAGCTGATCGTCACACATGCATACATGCCGATAACCGGAAGATTAGCTGGCCAGTGCACATGCGCCAGGGGTGGCATACACTTATCTTCCCTAGTGGTTCAAAGGTGATCCTTCTATGCATGCGCTTTTGGCGAAAAAATGGCCTAGGTAGGCGGAGCCACCCGTGATTTCCGCTACCGGCTCAAGCAATCCGGTCCGAATTTGTAGAATACCACCTCTGTCATGTGCACATCGGAAACCAAAAGTACATATTCCGGCCCGTGCATGTCCCCTAGACTGATTGATTTCTCCAGGTGATGAGATTCTCTTCCGGACAAGAATAGATCTGAATACAGGCCCTGCCTTTTTTTTCCGCCCCAGTTTACGGTTATTTCAGAAGTTTGACAATTTTCGAATCCTGGTTTGCGGAGGAGATGGGAGTGTCGGCTGGGTGTTGTCTGAAATCGATAAACTCAACCTTCACAAGCAGGCAAGTCTCCTTTTGTTTTAGTCCCCGAGAGAAGTAAATCGAGTTTTGTTTCTAAAAGACTAGAACAATGAAAGAAAGAAAAATGTCCCCGTGGTTATAATTAACCATTGTCATTGTCAGTTTAATAGGGGTTAAGGTTAAAGCAGGGGAATTTTATTATTGATTTTGTTTTATTGTTTCATTTATTTCACTTCAATTCTCCTCACTTCACTATTTTATTACTTTAGTTTACTTTAGTTTACTTTATTTGTATCCCATCCTTATTATTTTTACACGTAAACGGAAGGCAAAACTGAATATCTAACACATCCAAACACAACTTCCTCCTCCTCTCTTTCCCACAACAATGATCCCATGAAGTGGGTTGGACTGAGAGAGAGAGTGACTGGCTTATGATCACCCAGCTGGCTTTCACATTTAATGTGGGACTAGAACTCCCAGTCTCCTGGTGATGGGTTCAAAGTCACCCAGGTGACTTTTATGTCTAAGGTGAGACTAGAATTCCCAGTCTCCTGGCGATTGGCACACAAGTTCATCTAGCTAGCTTTCATGGCTAAGGTGGGACTAGAACTCCCAGTCTCCTGGTGATTGGCCTAAGGCCACTCAGCTGGCTTTGATGGCTGAGGCAAGACTAGAACTCCCAGTCTCCTGATGATGGGCTCAATGTTCACCCAGCCACCTTTCATGTCTAAGGTGATACTAGAACTCCCAGTCTCCTGGGGATTGGCCCAAGATCACCCAGCCACCTTTCAGGTATGACTAGAACTCCCAGTCTCCTAGGGATTGACCCAAAGTCAACAACAACCATGTGAAGTGGATTGGGCTGAGAGAGAGAGTGACTGGCTCAAGGACACCCAGCTAGCTTTCACATCTAAGGTGGGACTAGAACTCCCGCTCTCCTTGTGATTGGTTCAAAGTCACCCAGCTGGCAAGACTTAAGTCTTGATCTTCTGCTTTCTAGCCTGGTTCCTAAGCCAGTAGAACAAACTGGCTCCCAGAAACCAAATCACAAATCTGTATTTTTAATCTCCATTCCAGTGTCACTTGGGAGTGTTACCACTTGGGACGGGGAATGACCTCGCCCGGGTCCTTGGCTGGGGAGGTTCCTGTGATGACGACACGCAACTGCCTCAAATTTTGGAAAAATTAGAACGAGCGAGCACCAAAATGCTAGACAGGTAAGGAAAGGCCTTCCTCGCTTGTTTCGTTTGCATCGCCAAATCTTTCTCGCGATCAGCGCTCCTTCTTGGCGAAACGTCCCGTTTGTGGATTTGAATTTGGGGATTTTTTTCAGGTGGAGCATCATGTCGTATGAATTGAGGTTGCCATCCAAGCAGTGCATCCTCCCAGTTACTCCTGAAGAAGACTCCGAAGATTGTCAGGTAAAATTTAAATTTGGGCTTGTAATTAAATGACGTAAGAGCTAATCGGATTGTCGGGTACAGCTAAATTTCTGGATGCCATTAAATTATGCAAGATCTAATTTTGACGCATTCAAACTGAGCAATTGCTCTGACCTAGGGTTCCTGATACAGTAAAAAGCACACATTTAGTCCCCCAAACCTTTTTATTTATTATTTATTTTATTTATTAATTAGACTTATATACCGCTTCATAGAGCTTTCAGCCCCCTCTAAGCGGTTTACAGATTTTTTAGCAAATTGAGTCAGCAAATTGGCCCCACAGTCTGGGTCCTCATTTCACCCACCTCGGAAGGATGGAAGGCTGAGTCAACCTTGAGCCGGTGAGATTTGAACCGCCGAACTGCAGATAACAGTCAGCTGAAGTGACCTGCAGTACTGCACCCTAACCACTGCGCCACCTCGGCTCCTCCTTTTTATTTCAATGGCTGTGAATTATGTTCGTTCACAGCCCGTAATGAGTCGCAAATAGTTTGTAAAGAGTCCGACAGAAGTCTGCCACAGTCTTTCGGGATAAGGCTGATAAGTACCCACCTTTATCTCCCTTGAAACGCTGCCAAAGACCTAATTGGCAATTAGATTTGCAAGACCACACGGAGCATAGAGTCAAAACAGAGTTTCAGAAGGTAAACCGACCAGAACGAACAAAGTTGCTTCCTGCGAAAAAGCTCCCGTGCCTTCGCTCCTCCTTTATGTCTTATGGGAGGGGTCAATCACCTCCAAGCCTTACTCCTGAGTTGTCCCTTTTGTCTTAACTGTTCTTGCCTTCTGGCAGCTCTGCGCATGCGTGCACTGGGAACAGGCTCCCCCTCTTCCTCTGCCTCGCTGATGTCAGACTCTGGAGGCAGCACATAACTCCCAGACGGCCCTGGCCCCCTCTCTGCCTCCGATGCAGAGCCCTCGTGCGAGGTTCCACAACAAAACCGCCCTTGACTAAACCGCGCCCGACTAAACCGCGTCGCTGACGTCATCAACAGGGCGACAACAGCGCGGAGACAGAAGCACGCTGTAAACCCTAAACCTAAAATTAACCCCTAAACCTAACCCTAACCCCCCTAAACCTAACCCTAAACCTAACCCTTAACCTAACCCTGAACCTAACCCTAAACGTAACCCTTAACCTAACCCTAAACCTAACCCTAACCCCTAACCTAACCCTAAACCTAACCCTAACCCTTAACCTAACCCTAAAGCTAACCCTAAAGCTAACCCTAAACCTTAAGTTGAATCGGCTTGCTTTCAAAGCGCTATTTAAAGCGCCCTTCTTTCTCCGTGTTGGCTGTTGTCACCCTGTTGATGACGTCAGCGACGCGGTTTAATCAGGCACGGATTAGTCGAGCGCGGTTTTGACGGGTCACGCTCATGCGAGCCTTCCCCAGACTCCAGGACTGGCCCATCTTCCTCCCCAATCTCCTCACTGTCCGAATCTGTGGCGGCTCATCAGGCCACCAACAGACAACAACAGTAATACTCTGTCTGCCTCTCATCCATCCACCTTTTCTCTCTCTCTCCCTCTACACACACACACACACACTCACAAATACACACAGAGAGACCAATTAAGATAAAAAGTGTTTTTGAATTCAGAATACTCACTCCTGGTTAATTATGTATTGGATTTCAGCAAATGCTTAAGGGGAGAACTTGCAATAATACCATTAATGAGATCTGAGAAACTTACACTGTTCACTTAATTGAAGTCATATGATTTAGTTGGGGGAAAAAAATCTATTGATATTGTAATAAGAATCAGTTGCCAGCATTTTCAGTCAGTGTTTAATTTCTAAAATGCTGAAGGAAGAGAAGGTTTCTTTCTCCCACAGCTAATAATGGGAGACCAATAAAGGAGAATGTTTGTAGGTCCGGGCTGAACTGTGGGGTCCTTGGTGCCCTCTGAGCTTGGTGGTTTTCTTGCAGACGTTTCGTTACCCAACTAGGTAACATCCTCAGTGCATCAATCAATCAATCAATCAATCAATCCATCAATCCTTTATGGTAGGAAATGAAATTGATTCTGATCTGTATAATGCTTTATATAGACCATTGAAACTTTTGTCATATTAGAACAAACCCATATTTTTAATTTATTTGTGGTCTGGCCTTTGCCACTGAAAAATTGTAGATTTTTTGTGTCGCAACCGCAAATTAGTCAAGATAGTAGCGTCAATCAAATGAAGTCAGGTCCAGCATCTCTCTTGTCTGCCTGTCCATCCGTCTGTCTGTCTATCCCTCTCTCTCCCCCCCACCTCTCTCTAATATCTAATCTCTCTATTGGTGTATATTCTATTTTCTATCTATATCATCTATGTCTCTCACTCTCCTGTCTATCTGTCTGTCTATCTCTATCTCTCTATCTCTCTATTTCCCTATCCGTATATGTCTGTCTATTTGTCCGTCCATCCATCCATCCATCCATCCATCCATCCATCCATCCATCCATCCATCCAATATTTTATTGATATAGGTTTGTGCGAAATATAAACATTTACAGGAGCCGAGGTGGCGCAGTGGTTGAATTTGAATTTTATTATTTATATGCCGCCCTTCTCCGGGAGGACTCAGGACGGCGAACAATTCAAAAGTTGAAAAAGGGAAAAGGTTAAATGCAGCACTGCAGGCTACTTCAGCTGACTGCAGTTCTGCAGTTCGGCGGTTCAAATCTCACCGGCTCAAGGTTGACTCAGCCTTCCATCCTTCCGAGGTGGGTAAAATGAGGACCCGGATTGTTGTTGGGGGCAATATGCTGACTCTGTAAACCGCTTAGAGAGGGCTGAAAGCCCTATGAAGCGGTATATAAGTCTAACTCCTATTGCTATTGCTACTATGCAGCTGCATTTTAAGATCCAAAGCTTTTTTTTAAAAAAATACTCTTTCCAGATGTCTGCTTACGAGGATTCAGTGGCCACCCATCTGACAAAGATCCTTGATTCTGATCAACACACCGTGGTTATATCATCTGCCAAGTAAGTTCAACCTTCAGTGTGTAAAATCGCTTTCTAATTTGGAAAAAATAACAACCTCTTTCCGTCTCTCTTGATGTATGAAACCTTCTGTTGGCTTTCTTCTGAAGCCTCCCTACAGCAAGAGATTTTCATATTATAAACATGAAATATGAGGTGAGGAGAGATTTTGTATGTGTGATCTAACGGGCTTTCCATTTGTAAAATGTAAAACATACTATCTTAATGGCTTCTTTTTTCAACGTAAATTAACGCCTAATGGAAAATTAATGCCTTGACATCATCAATTTCCCTTCTTGTTCCTGTATTTCTTTCTCCTGAAAAAGGATCTTGTGTGAAACCGTGAAAGGATTCGTGGCCAAAATAGGGAAGACGTGTGAAAGGCCAGAGGAAAATGCAGAAACGGACGCCATGGCTATGAAAGTAAGAATGGAGATTGTTTTGTTTGGAGAAATGATTCAGCATTTCATATTTATCTATGTATTTACCCAGGATTAATGCTTCTTTTGTATGGATACACAGAAGGCTTACAAAAAAAATATATCATGGAATTTAACAGGTGTAAAGACAGTTAAAGACGACTAGCTTTAAACCCAAATGGGATTTAACAATTATCAGAAAAATGGTTGTAAAATCAGGTTGGTCACATGGATGGCCATCCCAACTAATGGCCATCAGACAGTAGGCTGGCTCTATTATAGTTGTAAAATGAGAACTACCCGTCCACCTGTCCACTGAAATGGTAGATTATCGTCTGCTTTTTTAAATTATGGAAGATTTATAGAAGAGAATATTTGTAGCTCAGGATTGAACAGAACAGAATGGGAATGGAAGTAGAATAGAGAATAATAATTAGAATAGAGTAGAAAATAAAAATTAGAATAGAATAGAATAGAAAATAAAAATTAGAATAGAATAGAATAGAATAGAAAGAATAGGAATATAGAATAGAATAGAATAGAATAAAGAATACAAATTAGAATAGAATAGAGAATAGAATATAGAATAAAAATTAGAATATAGAATAGAATAGGAATATAGAATAGAATAGGAATATAGAATAGAATAGGAATATAGAATAGAATAGAATAGAATGGAATAGAGAATAGAATATAGAATAAAAATTAGAATAGAATAGGAATAGAGAATAGAATAGAAAAGAGAATAGAATAGAAAAGAGAATAGAATAGGAATAGAGAATAGAGAATAGAATAGAGAATAAAAATAGAATAAAATAAAATAAAGAGAATAAGAATATAGAATAGAATAGAGAATAAAAATTAGAATAAGAGAATAGAATAGGAATAGAGAATAAAATGGAATAGAGAATAGAATAGGAATAGAATAGAGAATAGAGAATAGAATAGAGAATAGAGAATAGAATAGAGAATAAAAATTAGAATAGAATAGGAATAGAGAATAGAATAGGAATAGAGAATAGAGAACATAATAGAGAATAAAAATTAGAATAAAATAGAATAAAGAGAATAAGAATATAGAAAAGATTAGAGAATAAAAATTAGAATAGAATATAATAGAATAGAGAGAATAAGAATATAGAATAGAATAGAATAAAGAATAAAAATTAGAATAGAAAGAGAATAGAATAGGAATATAGAATAGAATAGAATAAAGAATACAAATTAGAATAGAAAGAGAATAGAATAGGAATATAGAATAGGAATATAGAATAGAATAGAATGGAATATAGAATAGAATAGGAATAGAATAGAGAATAGAGAATAGAATAGAGAATAAAATTAGAATAGAATAGAATAGAATAGAATAGGAATAGAGAATACAATAGGCATATAGAATAGAATAGAAAAGAGAATAGAATAGGAATATAGAATAGAACAGAACAGAATAGAATAAGGGATAGGATAGAATATAGAATATAGAATGTGGAATGTAGAATATAGAACACAACACAACAGTTGCTGGGCCAAACCAGGCAGTTATAGAGGTACGAATGACAGACTCATTCAATAATTCCTCCGCAGAGCTGAGTCAGCCGCTCCTTTATATTTCTTTATAACCTTCCTAGTGCTCGGAACTGAACGAGAAGTTAAGCCTCCTGCTCCAGGCCCTCCAGGCTGAAACCCAGGTTAGTTCAAGCCTTCCCCACATGGCTACGACCCCTATCGCTGAGGAAGAGCCGGACGAGTCCTCGAGTGAAGAATCTTTGTCGGACGCCAAAGAACTGTTGACCGAGAACCACGACGCAGCTTCTCCGATGCAACAGATGTTCAAATCCCGCGAGCAGCTGATGCTCCGGGCCAACAGCTTAAAGAAAGCGCTGAGACAGATCATTGAGCAAGCAGAGAAAGGTGAAGGGAATGGAATTGGCTAGCTTTCCTTCTTCATGGTTCTCTTGATGGGGCTAACTTGACTTTAAGAAGTGAAACTCGTCCTAAGCTAAACCCTTTTTTTTTAATTTAAAATTTAAAAAAGCTTTTACAAATATTTACCTCCCCCCCCTCTCCCCTCTCCCCCCCCAACCTACTCCCTCCCCCACTTCCCAGAACAAATACAGGGTATAAATCTTTAACAATCATGTTCTAAAGTAAACTAAAAGAAACTTTAGCATCATCTTTCACTTGTACTTTAACTCCACTTTTATTAAGTTAACTCAAAAAAAATTATGTCATTCCTTGCTTTTTCAATCATAGGCTACCTGAAATTTCTTAGTCCCATATTTATTTTGAATATAATCAATCCATCTTCTCCACTCCAGTTTAAATTTCTCGTCTGAATGATCCTTAAGATATGCCGATATTTTAGCCATCTCTGCTAAGTTTGTTACTTTTAATGTCCATTCTTGAATAGTAGGCAAATCTTCCTTCTTCCAGTATTGCGCCACCAACAGTCTTGCTGCCGTTGTTAGGTTCAAAATCAAATTAGTCTCTATAGTTGAGTTGAGTTGAATTTATTGGTCTTGTATGCCGCCCACTCCCGAAGGACTCCGGGCGGCTTACAATAAACAAGGGAAGGGGATAAATAAACAAAACAACACTTTAAAATACACAACATTCACAGTTACCGTGGGGCTGGATATTTCACAAGCCCCCCAGCCTGCTGGAGCAGCCAGGACTTGGTGGCTTTGCGGAAGGCCGGGAGGGTAGTAAGGGTCCGGATCTCCATGGGGAGGTCGTTCCAAAGGGCAGTACAATCAGTAGTTATACCTAACAAGAATAACTGAGGGGTAAACTTTATCCTCTTTTTAAAAATATTTTGCATAATCCACCATATTTTTATCCAGAATGCTTTAACCCTTTTACAAGTCCACCATATATGGTAATATGTAGCATCAACACAATCACATCTCCAGCATTTAGGTTGCAAATTCGGATACGTGCAAGCCAATTTTTTAGGATCTAAGTGCCATCTGTAAAACATCTTGTAGAAGTTCTCTCTCAGATTTTGGGCTTGCGTGAATTTTACATTTCTTACCCATATCTTTTCCCATGTATCCAGCATTATTGGTTCTTCAAAATTTTGTGCCCACTTTATCATACGGTCCTTAACTAATTCTGTTTCAGAATCCATTTCTATTAAAACGTTATATAACCTTTTTATATGCATTTGACTTTGACCCCTAATTTGTTTTAGTAGATTGTCCTCGTTTTGCGTAATACCAATTTTCTGATCTTTTTTCCATCTGGCCTAAGCTAAACCCTTGTTGACTGGTACAAGGACAGGGCTAAATGTCTATGGAGATCATCAGTCCTCCAGGTCCTGGTTGTCCCAAAGGTGCTTTTTCCAAGAGGCAACTGGACTTTCTTGGTTTTTCCTTGAAGATGTTTCATTTCTCGCCCAAGAAGCTTCTTCAGTTCTGAAGAAGCTTCAGACCTTCTGAAGAACCGAAGAAGCTTCTCGGATGAGAAGCGAAACATCTTCAAGGAAAAACAAAGAAAGTCCAGTTGCCTTTTGAAAAACAACAGCACCACAATCTTTGGACCAGAACAAGGCTAATTTCTCCCTCTGTAGCTTGGATACCTTCTGCAAACCAAGGTTCGCTTCCTTAACAGAGTAACTACCGCTTGCTGTATCATCTGAAATCTATGAAGTGAGGTTAACCACGGTTTAACAATGGTTTGGTCAACTTCCTCCTTTGTGTTGAAAATAATTTCAGCTAGTCATCTTTATTTTTGCAAAAAAGGAAACTTCTTTAAAAAAAATATATAAGATTGGCACAAGCAGATCTGCAAAATCAAAAATCAGTTGGTTGGTGTGGTTGACACCAAGCAATTTTAAAGAGATAATTTTAAAGACATAATTTTGGAGAGATAATCTCTCCTCCTCCTCCTCCTCCTCCTCCTCCTCCTCCTCCTCCTCCTCCTCCTCCTCCTCCTCCTCCTCCTCTTTTCTTCCTCCTCCTCCTGCTCCTCCTTTCTTCTTCATCTTCTTCTTCCTCCTCCTCTCTTCTTCTTCCTCTCTTCTTCTTCCTCCTCCTCCTCCTCCTCCTCCTCCTCCTCCTCCTCCTCCTCCTCCTCCTCCTCCTCCTCCTCCTCCTCCTAAGTAACAAACCAATTCCTTATATTTTGAAGCCATGATATCCTTCTTCTGCCTGTACCTCATTTGCCTTCAATCTTTCCTTGGAGGATTAAGTGAAGTATGGTGTATTTTTCCAAGTGTCACATCACATGTCCGAAATATTCCAACTTTAGCTTTTTAACGGCTTTGATGATTTCCCTTGGCTTTTCCAGGTGACATATCACCTCCTCCTTTCTGATTTTGTCAACCCAACATAGACATAACAGCTGCCCATAAATCCACATTTCAAATGCTTCTAGTCCCTTTAAGTGGCTTTCTATCAAAGACCATCTCTCTACTCGGTAGAGCGGGATAGAAAAGATATAGCATCTGACAAGCCTCATTTTCAATCCTAGGCTTATGTCGTGACTGCAGAGAAGACCTTCTAAAATTCCTTTTAGCAGGAGATAAACAGAAGGGGGGGGTCTTTGCATGCACGTAAATGACTTAATGGTACTTTCTGCAAAATAAAGAGCATTATTAGAGTTATGCAGTGGTTGGGTTATCCCTGGGAGACTCTGATCATCTCAGCAAAGGGACATAAAAAATGTACAGCTTCCTCATTAGTTTTCCCAGCAGAAATCAAATAGATTGCAAAGGCCACTGCAGGGTAACCATTCTTTCTAACAGGGTCCCTCGCTGTTTTTTTAAATAATTAATAGCAGCGTTTGGTGTTACAGTGGTGGATGAGCAGAACGCACACAATGAAGATCAAATAAACCAGGCTGCGATGGAGTATAATAAGGAATTGGAAGAATCCAAGGAAGAAAAAGATGAAGACACGAAAGAGTATGAATCTCATCCGAGTAAGTAAACAGAGAAGGATAGTTGAACGAGGATTCCAAGTGTGGACTGTTTTTTAAAAAAAAAAAAATAATAAGCAGCAACACATTGAAATATGCAATGGGTGGAAACTAATCAAGGAGAGAAGCAAGCTTGAACTAAGGAGAAATTTCCTGACAGTTAGAACAATTAATCAGTGGAACAACTTTCCTCCAGAAGTTGTGAATGCCCCAACACTGGAAGTTTTTAAGAAGATGTTTGATAACCATTTGTCTGAAACGGTATAGGGTTTCCTGCCTAGGCAGGGGGTTGGACTAGAAGACCTCCAAGGTCCCTTCCAACTCTTCTCTTCTCTCTTCCCCTCTCCTCCCCTTCCCTCCTCTCCACCCATCCTTTCCCATCCATTACATTCTGAAATGTTTCAAAATCTGTTTTACTTCTATGAAGGAGAACGCCCTTACAAATTCCTAAAGTGAAATACAGAACGTTTTCCAGCAGACAAAACATTGTCCTCGTGGTTGCTGTGGTTCATTTAGGTCATTTTCACAAGTATAACCAAAGTACAGCTTCCCCTCGACTTATGACCACAATTGTTACGTGGCTAACTAAACAAGACAGTTCTTATGTGAGATTTGCCCCGTTTCACGACGTTTCTTGCCACCATTGTTGTTAAGTGAATCACTGCAGTCGTTAAATTAGTCACACCGTTGTTAAGGGAATCTGGCTTCCCCAATGACTTTGCTCGTCAGAAGGTCGCAAAAAGGGATGGCATGGCCCCGGGACACTGCGACACTCGTCATAAATCAGAGTCAGTTGCCAATTTTGAATTTTGATCGTGTGACCATGGAGATACCGCTGTCAGGATTCCAAGTAGCATCCAAAAGTAAATCAGAGTCCGAGGTAAAAGATTCCTCAAAGTTCCAATTGATGAAGAGACTCATGATGGCACATCTGGGAAAACCTGAATCTGAAAGCTTCCCAGTTTTCTCCACTTAGTTGAAAGTTCAAGATCTTGCCCCCACACCCACAAGTCTATCACACGGTCCAATCTCCCACTGCCATGCTGACAGTTCCACCCATCCAATTCCGGTCAGGTGCAGAGACAAAGGATGACCTTGGTTTTCTAGAAAGAATGTTGTTATGGCTACATAGCATCTCACTCTGCACAATCCCCCCTCTCATTTTCCCACAATAGAAAATGCATAGTAGAATAATAGGAAGTGTGGCAGGCCAAAGATCCAAAAGAAAAGATGGCTGTAGGCCTGACCGCCACAATGGTCATAAGTGTGGAAAAAAGGTCCCAAGCCCCTTGTTTTCAGTGCTGTTATAACTTTGAATGGTCCCTAAATGAACTGCTATAACTTGCCTATATTTTCACTCTATGACCAGTTAAAACTGGCTCAAATATCTGGAAGGAGAGAGAAAGTGCATAAAAACCCTTCGCCTGCTGATTATTTTTCAGTCCCAGTCGGTGTCGCCAGCAAGGAAAATCTTCCAGTCCTGAACACAAGAATAATTTGTCCAGGTAATAAAGGCTTCATTATTATTATTATTTTTGGAGAAGTGAATTGGAACCAGGCCAGATTCAGCTGTCCCTGCAATTCATGTATTGGATGGAGGAGCTACAGGATGGGGAAAGCAGAGCAGGTCAACCTTAGTAATCCATCGTGAGAAGGTCCTTATTCCTTGACTCTTCCTGTAAGGAGAAATTTCTCCATGGATGTAAGACAGACTTTGGCTTTCAATTTCCCAGAGTCTAGAGAAGGTCTGTTAGTACACATCTTCCCTTACTTTGAAGGAAAGCAGCTGAGATGACCGAGTAGAATTTATTTCCCAATGGATTTACCATTCAAGGAATGGAAGGGAAGGGCTTGTTCATCCAATCTATCAAAGTGGTACCATTTAATGGTGATTTTATCATGGTTTTATTTAATGTAATATTTTATATATTGTACTGTCCTCATATTTTAGATAGATAGATGATAGATAGATAGATAGATAGATAGATAGATAGATAGATAGATAGATAGATAGATAGATAGATAGAAGAGAGGAAAGGTTGATGGGTGGATGGGTGGGTGGGTAGGTAGATAGATAGGTTGATGGATGGATGGATGGATAGATAGATAGATAGATAGATAGATAGATAGATGATAGATAGATAGATAGATAGATAGAGAGAGAGAGAGAGAGAGAGAGAGAGAGAGAGAGAGAGAGATAGATAGATAGATAGATAGATAGATAGATAGATAGATAGATAGATAGATAGAAGAGAGGAAAGGTTGATGGGTGGATGGGTGGGTGGGTAGGTAGATAGATAGGTTGATGGATGGATGGATGGATAGATAGATAGATAGATAGATAGATAGATAGATAGATGGATGATAGGTTGCTAGCTGGATGGATGGATGGATGGATGGATGGATGGATGGATGGATAGATAGGTAGATGGATGGATGGATGGATGGATGGATGGATAGAGAGATAGATAGATAGGATAGAGGATAGGTTGATGGATGGGTGGGTGGGTAGGTAGGTAGATAGATAGGTTGGTAGGTAGATGATAGATAGATAGATAGATAGATAGATAGATAGATAGATAGATAGATAGATAGATAGATAGATAGAAGATAGATATACAGACAGACAGATGATAGATAGATCAGTAGGTAGGAGGCAGGCAGAGAGGCAGGCAGATAGATAGGAAAGAGAGAGGATAGGTGGATGGGTGGGTGGATGGATGGATGGATGGATGGATGGATAGATAGATGGAGAGTCAACAGCCCCCAGGTCTGGAGGTGGCTGGTGAGGAAGAGGCTGGGTCCAGTGCTTGACGCACAGATGCGCAGAAGACAGAGGAGAGGAGAGTAGTGGAAATCTATGGGCCGGTCCTTGGGAGGGAAGAGCCACTGCTGCTAGCGAAGCCCCACCCGAGCTCTGGGGATCAAAGGCAGGGGGCGGAGATGAATAGATGTGGCAGACAACTGCTCATCTCCCCTGCCAGGCGGACTTGTTAGCCTGCGAGATAAACTTTTTGCCGGCATTCCTAATAAAGGAAACTTTTTGAGTTGACGTCACAGTGTTTCTCGTATTTGGGGAGCTGGGTCACAGCAGTTTTATCTCTGATATTTTATCTTGTTCATTGAACATTTCCCCGAGATGCAAGATTTTTAACTTGTGAATTGATTCCTAAATGGCTTAAATATCTAATTAAAACATATATTTTCCCCCCATTTTCCAATCAGGGCTGAGAGCGGGCCTCGCTGCGTCTATTGCGGGAAGCTCCATTATCAGCAAAATGTTACTGGCAAACTTTGATCCGTACGGTGCCACCCCTTTCATAGATCCTGACCCAGAATCGCTGTAAGAAACAAGTTTGATTCTTGCTCCTTCCTCATTTAATGGGCATTCTTTTTTTTTTTACAGTATTAATATTTGATGCCATTATGTTCATGAGAGAGTATTTAAATGCAAGAGGTCTCAGGCGTTTTCTAAGACACCTTCTGTTTGAGTCCTTCCATCTCAGATGGCAGAATTCGTAATTCGTGTAAGGGAAAAATATTTGTATTGATTTTTGGGTTGTAAACAAAAGGTCTTCGGTTATCTCAGGAAGCTGCATATGGTTCTTGGAGTCCTCCGCTCTTAAGAGTTTTAACAAGAATAAGAAACAGAAGATTGGCAAGATTTTGGGCAAGAGGTTCCTCCTGATGTGAAATTCACATGTAATAGAGGAGGAGGTCTCCAAACTTGGCAACTTTAAGATTTATGGACTTCAATTCAGCATGAGGAATTCTGGGAGTTGAAGTCCAAAAATCTTAGACTTGCCAACTTTGAAGACCCCTGAAATAGAGAATGGAGTAGGATAGACTAGACTAGATTAGACTAGAATAATCAGTTGGAAGGGACCTTAGAGGTCTTCTAGTCCAATCCCCTGCTCTTCTGAAAAATATCCAGTGTTGGAGCATTCACAACTTCTGAAGGCAAATTGTTCCACTGGTTAATTGTCCTCACTGTCAGGAAATTTCTCCTTAGTTCTAGGTTGCTTCTCTCCTTGATTAGTTTCCACCCATTGCTTCTTGTCCTGCCCTCAGGTGCTTTGGAGAATAGCTTGACTCCCTCTTCTTTGGGGCAGCCCCTGAGATATTGGAAGACTGCTATCATGTCTCCCCTGGTCCTCCTTTTCATTAAACTAGACATACCCAGTTCTAGCAACCATTCTTAGTATGTTTTAGCCTTCAATCCCCTAATCATCTTTGTTGCTCTTCAATGCACACTTTCTGGAGTCTCAACAATTTTGAGTGGCGACCAAAACTGGATGTCGTATTCAAAACCACAGTGTCTGTTTTGGGACTGGTATAAGTAGACATGCCTAGAGCTCATTTACTACCTCTAGAGAATTAGGACTAGCCACCCAACCTTCACCGTATTACAAGTAGTTCTCAACTTAGGACTGGTCCCTTATTCCCACAGCGAACAATGGGTTAGCTTAACCACTGTGGTGTTTGCTTTAACAACTGCCACAAAATTGGTCATAAAAATAGCATTTTCTCCTAGGTTGTCCAGGGTTCTAGATTTAAGAAAATGCTGATAGGGGCCTTACGAGGACTTCTGTGCAATCCAAATCACTTTCTTCCCTCTTGAATCTGGATTGTTAGGCAATCTTAAGACCCTTCCATCCTCAGACCACTACGATTACCCCTCTAAAGGTAAAGGTTCCCCTCACACATATGTGCTAGTCATTCCCGACTCTAGGGGGTGTTGCTCATCTCCGTTTCAAAGTCAAGGAGCCAGCGCTGTCCGAAGACATCTCCGTGGTCATGTAGCCAGCATGACTCAATGCCGAAGGCGCCCGCAACACTGTTCCCTTCCCACCAAAGGTGGTTCCTATTTTATTACTTGCATTTTTACATGCTTTCGAACTGCTAGGTTGGCAGAAGCTGGGACAAGTCACGGGAGCTCACTCTGCTATGCTAGAGATTCGAACCGCCAAACCACCGACCTTTCTGATGGACAAGCTCAGCGTCTTAGCCACTGGGCCACCACGTCCCTAATTACCCCTCTAGGATAGGATAAGAAGTTCGGGATTGCTCTAAAAAAGAAGCTTAGCACTGTGCTGTTTGTTGGTGTCCCCTGTGTGTGCTTCCTCCGTGTGCTATTACCAACAGGAGTTGTGCATTTGTGTACAGGGAAGGCTACTCAGAGAAGTGCGTCATGAACAATTATTTCGGCATTGGCTTAGATGCGAAGATTTCATTGGAATTTAACAACAAGAGGGAAGAGCATCCTGAAAAATGCAGGTGAGTCATGGTGAGGAGTTGAATTACTCTTCTTGAACAAACTACAGCTAGTCCTCAAGTTGCAACCATCCGTTTAGTGACCAAAGTTACAACAGCACTGAAAAATGTGACCGTTTTTTTCATACTTTGGACAGTTCCAGCATTCCCACGGTCACATGATCAAAATTCAGAGGCTGGGCAACTGGCGTGTGCTTATGACAGTTGCAGGGCCTCGAGGTGCGTGTGTGTGTGTGTGTGTGTGTGACCTGATCCCATTTTGCGACCTTTAGGCAAGCAAAAGTCCACGGGGAAGCCAAATTAACAACTGGCTCACTAAATTAGCAACTGTTGTGATTTGCTTAACAACCTTGTCAAGAAAGATTGAAAAAATCAACTCACAACTCACTACGGAACCAAAGGGTGGTTCTTGCTTAGTGATGGAAATTTTGCTGGGCTCAATTGTGGTTGCGAGTTGTGTGTTTTCTTTAACATCTAGGCGGGGGTGGGTGGGTGGGTTTGATGTCTTACTGAATGTTTCTGAGCGGTTAATTCCAGGCCTTTAAGGTGTGACCCCAAGTGTTTTTTCCTTTCAGAAGTAGGACCAAGAACATGATGTGGTATGGAGTCCTTGGGACGAAAGAATTGCTACAACGGACTTACAAAAACCTAGAGCAGAAAGTTCAACTTGAGGTAAGGCTTAAAATCCCCGACACGCTGTTTGTCTCATGTCTCCCTGAAGCAAAATCAATCTGTTACCTTTTGATGCTTTGAAGTATTTTGATCGGAGTTTGGTTTCTAAATGTTGCATGGGTGAAATGCTAATGCTTTGGACCGGTTCGCCCAAACCAGTAGTAAAAAATGCTACCAGTTCACCCGAACCGGTAGTAAAAATGCTACCAGTTTGCCTGAACCTGTAGTAAAAAATGGTACAGGTTCGCTCAAACTGGTAGTAAAAAATGTTCCTGGTTCGCCTGAACCGGTAGTAAAAAAATGCTACAGGTTCGCCCAAACTGGTAGTAAAAATGCTACTGGTTTGCCTGAACCGGTAGTAAAAAATGCTACTGTTTCACCCAAACCAGTAGCAAAAATGCTACAGGTTCACCCAAACTGGTAGTAAAAAATCACATGCAGCACAGCTGATTGTCACACAGCTGACCATCGGAACTACTGGTTTTCCCGAACTGGTAGTACTTTTTTACTACCAGTTTGGGGGAATGGCGCACATGCGTGGGAAGTGCACATGCGCGCAGGAAGCATTTCACCCCTGATCTATTGGCATTGACATGGGACATAAAACTATATGGTGATGTATTAGAAATAGACAAAAGTCCGTCTGCATACTAAAATTAAACCATATTTATTCACTTGTGGCATTTATCCCCCATCTTGATCCGCATGTTGTGATGGAATGTGGACTTTGGGAAGCCGTGGGGGAAGTCTTCATACCTCCAATTTAGAGGCCATTTTGAAAGTGGCCTAAGGTGTATTACCAGGATGGCAAATCTTTTTCTTACGGCGTGCCAAGATTGCTATTGCGTGCGTGCCCGCTCTCGTGCATGTGTGCGCGCCCACTCAATCTCCCCGCCCACCTGTGCATGCACACACGACCCCCGCCCCCATGCATGAGTGTGCAACCCCTCCCCGGGCTCCGGAGGCTTTCCTGAAGCCTGGGGAGGGCGAAAACAGCTTCCCCTGGCCCTCCAGAAGGGCGAAAAATCAGCTGGCCAATGTGTGCATGTGACCAACGGCCAGCGTGGCACCAAATATGGCTCTGCATGCAATCAGTTGCCCAGACTCCACCCTGCAAGGGATTATGGGGTCGTTAAATGGAGATGATGATGTGTCAGAATCAAATTTGGAACCATCTGTTGGCTGAAGGTCTTGCTGTAGCCTCTGGTGGCCTCAGTAGAAATCAAGAGGATATTTCTAATATTAGAGAACTGTTCTCCTTTACTTCTGTGGCCGTTGTAGAATGAAAGGCTGTTATCTCAAGGATCGGAAGTCCATGAGTAAAACATGCGCAGGACATCCTGGATAAGCAAGGAAGCTAGATAACGTAGCAATAGCAGGGGTGAAATCCAGCAGGTTCTGACAGGTTCTGGAGAACCGGTAGCAGAAATTTTGAGTAGTTCAGAGAACCAGCAAATGCAATCTCTGGTTGGCCCTGCCCCCATCTATTCACTGCCTCCCGAGCCCCAGCTGATCGGGGGGAAATGCAGATTTTGCAGTATCCTTCCCCTGGAGTGGGGAAGGAATGGAGATTTGCAGTATCCTTGCCCTGGAGTGGGGAAGGAATGGAGATTTTGCAGTATCCTTCCCCTGGAGTGGGGAGGGAATGGGGATTTTGCAGTATCCTTCCCCTGGAGTGGGGAGGAAATGGAGATTTTGCAGTATCCTTCCCCTGGAGTGGGGAGGGAATGTGGATTTTGCAGTATCCTTCCCCTGGAGTGGGGAAGGAATGGAGATTTTGCAGTATCCTTCCCCTGGAGTGGGGAGGGAATGGAGATTTTGCAGTATCCTTCCCCTGGAGTGGGGAAGGAATGGAGATTTTGCAGTATCCTTTCCCTGAAGTGGGGAGGGAATAGGGATTTTGCAGTATCCTTCCCCTGGAGTGGGGAAGGAATGGGGATTTTGCAGTATCCTTCCCCTGCCGTGCCCACCAAGCCATACCACGCTCACCAAGTCACATCACACCCACCAAGCCACGGCCACAGAACCGGTAGTAAAAAAATTGGAATTTCACCACTGAGCAATAGCAATAGCACTTAGACTTATATACCGCTTTACAGCACTCTCTAAGTGGTTTACAGAGTCAGCATATTGCTCCCCAATACTCTGGCTCCTCATGTTACTGACCTCGGAAGGATGGGAGGCTGAGTCAGCCTTATCTGATTCGTATCGAACTTCCTGGCTGTGGGCAGAGTTTAGCCTGCAATGTCGCATTCTAACCACTGTGCCACCACGGCTCTTATAAGTTAGTTTTCAAGTCTAACCTATATCTGTGATTAATGGAAACCCCAGGATGCTTCTGTGCTTATTTATACAGTGTTTTATACCTTGCAGTGCGATGGACAATACATTCCTCTTCCGAGTCTTCAAGGCATAGCTGTTTTGAACATCCCAAGCTACGCTGGTGGGACAAATTTCTGGGGTGGGACCAAGGAAGATGACGTAAGTCTTGCTCTTCAGCTTACGTGCTTCCCAAGTCCTCGGTTTACGACCACAATAGATCCCAACATTTCTGTTGCTAAGTGAGACATTTCCTAAGTGAATTTTGTCACATTTTACAACCTTTCTTGTCACAGCGGTTGAGCGAACCACTGCAGTTGTTAAGTAAGTCACTCGGTTGTTAAGTGAATCTGGATTCCCCATTGGCTTGGCTTGTCCACTGCAACCGCTGTAAATGTGAATTGGTTGTCAAGCATTGGAATTTTGATCATGTGACCATGGGGACAAACTTAGAATAATTTTACTGTCACATTGGATGTACAATGATCGGCACACAATAAAATGAAATTCTGTTGCCCACAGCTCTCCAAGGGCCACCAATTCCAGCATACGTGACTGTGAAAATAGCAATAGACTTATACTCTGCTTCACAGTGGCTTCCCAGCCCTCTCTAAGCCGTTTACAAAGTCAGCCTCTGGCCCCCAACAATCTGGGTCCTCATTTTATCCAACTTTGAAGGACGGAAGGCTGAGTCAACCTTGAACTGGTCAGGATCGAACTTCCTCGCAGTGGGCAGAGTTAGCTAGCAATTGTGCATTCACCCCATTGGGAGGGAAGGAAGGAAGGAAGGAAGGAAGGAAGGAAGGAAGGAAGGAAGGAAGGAAGGAAAGAAGGAATGTAGGCAAAAAGGAAGAGCAATAACAATAGCACTTAGACTTATATAACACTTCACAGTGCTTTTACGCTCTCTCTAAGCTGTTGACAGAGTCAGCCTCTTCCCCCCAACAATTTGGGTCCTCATTTTACCCACCTGGGAAGGATGGAAGGCTGAGTCAACCTTGAGCCAGGCAGGATCTTACTGCTAGCAGTGAGCTAAATTACCTGCAATACTGCATTCTAACAACGGACGGAAGGAAGGAAGGAAGGAAGGAAGGAAGGAAGGAGAAAAGGAAGAGCTATAGCAATAGTACTTAGACTTATATACCACTTCACAGTGTTTTTACAGCCCGCTCTAAGCGGTTTATAGAGTCAGCCTCTTGCCCCCAACAATCCGAGTCCTCATTTTACCCACCTAGGAGGGACGGAAGGCTGAGTCAACCTTGAGCCGGTCAGGATCGAACTTCCTGGCTGTGGGCAGAATTTTTGCCTGCAATCCTGCATTCTAACCACGACTCATTGTGCCTATCTGTATAAGATACTTTCGACGTGGATTTCGCTTCAGGCTGCGAAAGGGATGGTTGGCAGTTGACAGAGAAACTCTTCTCATGCTCCTTCTCTAAATAGCTTTGATAAATGGTACATGCATTGTTGGCATTTCCAGCAGCCCAAAGGTTCTCATATTCTGACAAAAGATTCCAGCCGCAACTCTGTGAACAGTAATTCTTTCCAATACTTTGGTAGTGACCTTTAAAATGACAGTTCTGTTCCAAACCTCTACCTTCTCCGATATTTAAGAAATGCCAATTTATAACCTGGAGCGAAAAACTTAATAATAGCAATAGCCATAGCAGTTAGACTTATATACCGCTTCATAGGGCTTTCAGCCCTCTCTAAGCGGTTTACAGAGTCAGCATATATTGCCCCCAACAACAATCTGGGTCCTCATTTTACCCACCTCGGAAGGATGGAAGGCTGAGTCAACCCTGAGCCGGTGAGATTTGAACCGCCGAACTGCAGAACTGCAGTCAGCTGAAGTAGCCTGCAGTGCTGCACTCTAACCACTGCGCCACCTCGGCTCTATACTAGTCCCTGAATGACTTCAGGGCCAGAATGCAAATGTTGGAATATACAAATGTGAATCACAGTGTCGGGGTTCGAAATAGCATCCAAAAGTGAATCAGAGTCCAAGGCAAAGTATTGCTCAAAGTTCCAATTGATTAAGGGAGACATGTTGGCACATCTGGGAAAACCCGAATCTGAAAGCTTCCCGGTTTTCCCCACCCAGTTGAAAGTTCAAGATCTTGCCCCCACACCCACCAGCCCAGCCCATAGTCCAATCTCCCACTGCCATGCTGGCAGCTTCCTCCCATCCAGTTCCAGTCAGGTGCAGAGATGCAAAGATAAAGGATGACCTTAGATTTCTAGAAAGAATGTTGTTATGGCTACCTAGCATCTAACTCCATACAATCCCCTCCTCCCATTTTCCCACAATAGAAAATGCCTCGTAGAATAATAGAAAGTGTGGCAGGCCAAAGATCCACAAGAAAATAATGGCTGCAGGCCTGACACACAAGGCATAAAAGATTTCTCTCTCTTCTCCAGATCTTTGGGGCGCCATCATTCGATGATAAAATCTTGGAGGTGGTGGCAGTATTTGGCAGCATGCAGATGGCCGTTTCCCGGGTGATCAAGCTTCAACATCATAGAATAGCCCAGGTTTGTCTGTTGCCCAGAGAAAAGGAAATGAGAGCGTTCCCTATTATTGTGGTCCGCCAGTGATTAGTGGAGCTGGCAGCAGATTTGGACAGTGAGGAGGTTGGGGAGGAACCTGGGCCAGTCCTGGAGTCTGGGGAAGGCTCTGACGAGGGCTCTGTGTCGGAGGCAGAGAGGGGGCCAGGGCCGTCTGACAGTTATCAGCTGCCTTCAGAGTCAGACATCAGTGAGGCAGAGGAACAGCTGGAGCCTGTTCCCAGTGTGCGCATGTGCAGATTTGCCAGACGAAAGGAACAGCTAAAGGACAGGGGTCGACTTGGGAGTAAAGGCCACAGGTGGACGGTGAATGGCCCCTCCCAGAGGAAATAAAAGAGGAGCGAAAGGGGAGTGGAGTTTGCAGGAGACCATTAGTTTGTTTATTTAGTGAGCAAATTTCTTCACCCCCATCTATTCTCTGCCTCCCAGCTGATCGGGAGGACACGGGGATTTTAGAGTTTAGAGTTTAGAGTTTTAGAGTTTTATTTCATTTGTATGCCGCCCTTTTCCCTGAAGGGACTCAGGGCGGCTCACAACTCAAACAAGGGAAGGGGGATACAGACCGTTGACAACAACACAAAACAATACATAATTAAAAAGCGCAACAATCATACCATTCGAGATAGGGGCAACGGTTCTTTAGCCCCAGGCCTGTCGGAACAGCCAGGTTTTAAGGGCTATGCGGAAGGCCTGGAGGGTGGTGAGGGTGCGAATCTCCACGGGGAGTTCGTTCCAGAGGGTCGGAGCAGCCACAGAGAAGGCTCCCCTCCGGGTAGTCGCCAGTCGACACTGGGCGGCGGATGGAATTTGGAGGAGGCCTAATCTGTGGGATCTAATCGGTCTGGTGGAGGTAATTGGCAGCAGGCGGTCTCTCAAGTACCCAGGTCCAATACCATGAAGGGCTTTATAAGTAAATTTTGCAGTATCCTTCCCCTGCCACGCCCACCAAGCCACGCCCACAGAACCGGTAGTGAAAAAAATGTGAATCCCACCCCTGGCCTGGAGAGGAACCACCGTTCTTTGTGGGAATCTGCTTGAACGTCTTCCGGTGGGCTGAAATCTCTTTACTCTTTTCCAGTGCAGGGCGGTGAAGATCACCATCCTTGGGGATGAAGGCGTCCCCGTTCAGGTCGATGGGGAAGCTTGGATCCAGCCCCCAGGGATCATTAAAATTGTGCACAAGAACAGAGCGCAGATGCTCACGCGAGACAGAGTACGTCGGAGGGGGACGGGGGACGGGGTCTTTCTCCTCTAACACACAGAGACCATAATAATAAAAAAGCAGGGAGAATGCAGGTTGCAAGAGTCCCTTTAGTGACTGCTCAGAGTTACAACACCGGTGGGAAAAAAAGGTGACTTTCGGCAAGTTTTTCATACTTACGACCCCACGGTCACCTGATCCAAATTCAGATGCTCGGCAGCTGATTCGTATTGATGAAAGTTGCAGAGTCCCAGGGTCACACGATGCCCTTTTGTGATCTTCTGACTGGAGGAGGAGAAACACACTGGTTTTAAAACCATTTTAAAGCCAAATCTGTTTCTCAAATGTTAGGAGGCTCTCTGGTGTTTGCGTATCACTAACTCTATCTCTTTATCTATCTATCTCTTTATCTCTTTATCTATCTATCTATCTATCTATCTATCTATCTATCTATCTATCATCTATCTATCATCTCTCCGTCCATCCATCCATTTATCTATTTATCTATTTCACTCTATATCTATCTATCTATCTATCTATCTATCTATCTATCTATCTATCTATCTATCTATCTATCTATCATCTATCTATCATCTCTCCATCCATCCATCCATTTATCTATTTATCTATTTCACTCTATATCTATCTATCTATCTATCTATCTATCTATCTATCTATCTATCTATCTATCTATCTATCTATCTATCTATCTATCTATCTATCTATCTTCCTATCCACCCACCCCATCCATCCATCCATCCATCCATCCATCTATCTCTTTATCTATCCATCCATCCATCCATCCATCCATCCATCCATCCATCTATCCATCCATTTCACTCTATATCTATATCTATATCTATATCTATATCTATATCTATATCTATATCTATATCTATATCTATATCTATATCTATATCTATATCTATATCTATATCTATCTATCTATCTATCTATCTATCTATCTATCTATCTATCTATCTATCTATCTATCTATCTTCCTACCTACCCGCCCTGCCCCGCCCACCCACCCCCATCCATCCATCCATCCATCCATCCATCCATCCATCCATCCATCCCTATCTACATCTCTATTGCTCTATTGCTCTATCTATCTATCTATCTATCTATCTATCTATCTATCTATCTATATTGCTATCATCTATCTGTCTGTCTGTCTGTCTGTCTGTCTCTCATCTACACACACCCACACACGTACATCCCCCCACCAGAGAGCCACACAGACACAGACAGACAGACAGACAGACACACACACACACACATATATACACGTCCAGATTCTTAATGAGGTTTGTGTGATTCCTCTGGATTTAAGACCCATCTTTGCCAATTTTCAAGAAATGACAAGAGAGAGAGCAAGAGCGAGAGAGAGAGAGACAGAGAGAGACAGACAGACAGACAGACAGAATGTCTTTTGTCATTTTTTCATTGCAAGGTGCACCGTTAAACTACTAGACCACGAATGCCCGACTGTGCTGTGCCTTCAATAATACCTGATGTATTTATTTCTTCCCAATTCTGAACAGGCCTTTGAAAGTACGTTAAAATCCTGGGAAGATAAACAGAAGTGCGATTCTTGCAAACCAGGGTTGCGGTCTCCGTTGTATCCGCACCAGGCGGTGGAACTGGCTTCGGAGGAAGAGACGGCCCAGCTCCAGGCTTGTTCTCAGGTGGCGGAAGAGCTGATCACCAGGTGAGGAGGAGACTCAAGGCAAAAAATCTGTAGAGATTCCCAAGTCATCCAGGTCCAGGTTGTCCCAAAGGGGCTTTTTAAAAACGCAACTGGAATTCTTTTGCTTCTCATCCAAGAAGCTTCTTCAGTTCTGACTGTATGGTGGGGAATGGAAGGATTTATACACCTTGCAGACAGCTGGTCATTTGCATCCTTTTAGAGGGTCCTTGAGGCCACCTGGAGGTTTATCTGTGTCCTCAGGGTCACCTGAGTGACACAAATGGTTCCTGTAGTCTGCAATTTTTTTCCCTCTGGAAATCCATTCCTCCTCCCACACCCTTCCAAGGGTCTCCATCCCAAATTATACGGCTAAAGGTCTGTAGAGATTCTCCATCATTCAGGTCACGATTGTCCTAATGGGGCTTTTTTTCAGGAGGTAAAACTGGACTTCCTTGTTTTTTCCTTTTGAAGATGTTTCCCTTCTCATCCAAGAAGCTTCTTCAGCTGTGACTGGATTGGGGGGGGGGACTGATACTCCTTGCAGACAGCTGGTCATTTGCATCCTTTTAGAGGGTTGTTGAAGCCACCTGGAGGTTTATCTGTGTCCTCAGGGTCACCTGAGTGGTGCAAATGGTTCCTGTAGTCTGCAATTTTTCCCTCTGGAAATCCATTCCTCCTCCCACACCATTCCAAGGGTCTCCATCCCAAATTATACAGCTAAAGGTCTGTAGAGATTCTCCATCATTCAGGTCATGGTTGTCCTAATGGGGCTTTTTTTCAGGAGGTAAAACTGGACATCCTTGTTTTTTTCCTTTTGAAGATGTTTCCCTTCTCATCCAAGAAGCTTCTTCAGCTGTGACTGGATTGGGGGGGAAGGGAAGGACTGATATTCCTTGCAGACAGCTGGTCATTTGCATCCTTTTAGAGGGTCATTGAGGCCACTTGGAGGTTTATCTGTGTCCTCAGGATCACCTGAGTGGTGCAAATGGTTCCTGTAGTCTGCAATTTTTCCCTCTGGAAATCCATTCCTCCTCCCACACCATTCCAAGGGTCTCCATCCCAAATTATATAGCTAAAGGTCTGTAGAGATTCTCCATCATTCAGGTCACGATTGTCCTAATGGGGCTTTTTTTCAGGAGACAACTGGACATCCTTGTTTTATTCTTTTGAAAATGTTTCCCTTCTCATCATCTTCATCCCCACCATCCGGTCAGAGCTGAAGAAGCTTCTTGGATGAGAAGCGAAACATCTTCAAAATAAAAAAAGAAGAAAGTCCAGTTGCCTCCTGAAAAAGCACCTTTGAGATTAAAAGTGGTTAATCATTTCATGCCTTCTTTATGGGGCCTCTGAATCCATCAGGTTATAGTTGTCTCAAAAATGTTTTTTTCCCCAAAAAGGCAACTGGATTTTCTTGGTTTTTTCCCTTTAAAAAAAATACTGGTAGTCCTCAACTTACGACAGTTCATTTAGTGACTGTTTGAAGTTACAACGGCACTGGAAAAAGTGACTTATGACTGTTTTTCACACTTACGGCCGTTGCAAGCATCCCCATGGTCACACGATCGGAATTCAAAACGCTTGGCAACTGACTCGCATTTACGACGGTTGCAGCGGGGGTCACCTGATCGGCTTTTGCGACCTCCTGACCAACAAAGTCAACGGGGAAGCCAGATTCACTTAACAACCGTGTTGCTAAATAGTAGCAGGGATTCATTTAACGACCGTGGCAAGAAAGGTCGTAAAATCGAGGCAAACTCCCTCAGGAAACGTCTCGCTTAGCAGTGGAAATTTGGGGCTCAGTTGTGGTCGTATGGCGAGGACTGACTATATCTATGATTGCTATTTTTTTATGCTTTGGTCATTTTTAACTCTGGTTACTGTTCTTTTTATTGTTTTGATTCTGTTTTAAAGCCCACCCAGAGTTGTATATCGGAGACGGGCAGCTTAATAAGGTTTGATAAATAAATACCAACACATTTTCTGGGCTTTTAAATTCTCTTTCTCTTTTATTCCCCCCTTCTCCAATCTGCTCTTTCCCACAGGATATGTGAAGCTGCCAAAACTCACAGCCTCTTGGAGCAAGAACTGGCCCATGCGGTGAACGCCTGTTCTCACGCTTTAACCAAGGGTGGTCCAAAATTCCCAGAGGTGAGGGCGAAAAAAGAGAAAGATTTGTCTTCAAATAAGTTCTCAATAAGAATCGAGGTCACGTGAAGTGTTGATACCACTTTATAAGGCCTTGGTAAGGCCCACATTGGAATACAGCATTCAGTTTTGGTCGCCACAATGTACAAAAGATGTGGAGACTCTAGAAAGAGTGCAGAGAAGAGCAACAAAGAGGATGAGGGGACTGGAGGATAAAACATATGAAGAACGGTTGCAGGAATTGGGTATGTCTAGTTTAATGAAAAGAAGGACTAGGGGAGACAGGATAGCAGTCTTCCAATATCTCAGGGGTTGCCACAAAGAAGAGGGAGTCAAGCTATTCTCCAAGGCACCTGAGAGCAGCAATGGGTGGAAGCAATGGGTGGAAACTAATCAAGGAGAGAAGCAACTTAGAACTGAGGAGGAATTTCCTGACAGTGAAAGAATTAATCAGTGGAACAGAAATTGCCTCCAGAAGTTGTGAATGCTCCAACACTGGAAGTCTTTAAGAAGATGTTGGAGAGCCATTTGTCTGAAATAATATGGGGCCGTGATGGCAAACCTATGTCACACGTGGCCGAAGTGGCACACAGAGCCATGTCGCCTGGCACAGGTGGCATTGCCCGTTCCTCTTTGGGTGTTCTGGCACGCATGAGCACCCGACCATCAGCTGGCCTTTGTGTGTGCGAGCAATGCGGGAAAGCGGAGCAGCTGGTCTTCTGTTCTCCGGCATGCGCGTGTGCGGCTGGTAGCTGATCGGTGTATAAGCATGCGCAACAGTAACTGGAAAACTTGCTAACTGGCACGCATGCATGCACTGGGAACCGGAAGTTCATTGCCTGGTGCACGATGTCCCCTGGGCAGCTCCTCTCCCTGGTCATGGCCCAGACGAGCATGCGTGCGAAGTGCTCCCTTTTTTGGGGCGCTTGGTGCTGTGCGTGAGCTCCCCTCACACTGTTTGCTCACTAAAGGAACAGTTGTACAGGGCTGCCTATAATTAAATGTACAGCTGGGACCTTCATGGTTTCTTTTTCCCCCTCCTCTGCAGAGCCTTAGCAGAAACACCGCGCTAGAAATCGCTGCCACCGTGAAGGCGTTACATGACGAAACAGAATCCTTGTTAGTTGGAAAAGTCTTGCTGGTAAGACAATGAACTGCCATTTCTCAAACGGTGATATTGGCCCGAAAGAATCCGTGAAGTATTTCTTTACAGTGGCGTTGGAAACCCATAGCCTCCTTCCACTCTTTCCAGACCCAAACCCTTCTCTTCACCCTGCTGGTTTTCTTGACTATCCAATTCTGCTTTAGTGGAGCGATCCCACTAAAGATAGATGGATGGATGGATGGATGGATGGATGGATGGATGGATGGATGGATGGATGGATGGATAGATAGATAGATAGATAGATAGATAGATAGATAGATAGATAGATAGAAGGAAGATAGGCAGACCGACAGACAGACAGACAGACAGACAGACAGACAGACAGGTAGGTAGGTAGGTAGGTAGATAGATAGATAGATAGATAGACAGACAGACAGACAGACAGATGGAAGATAGATAGATAGATAGATAGATAGATAGATAGATAGATAGATAGATAGAAGATAGATAGATAGATAGATAGATAGATAGAAGATAGAAATACATACAGATAGATAGAAGATAGATAGATAGATAGATAGATAGATAGATAGATAGAAGATAGATAGATAGATAGATAGATAGATAGATAGATAGATAGATAGATGGAAGATAGATAGATAGATAGATAGATGGAAGATAGATAGATAGATGGAAGATAGAGATAGATAGATGGATGGATGGATGGATGGATGGAAGATAGACAGACGGACGGACAGACAGACAGACAGAGACAGACAGACAGACAGACAGATGGAAGATACACAGAGAGACAGACAGACAGATAGATGGAGGATAGATAGATGGACAGACAGACAGACAGACAGACAGACAGACAGATAGATAGATACCGGTAGATAGATAGACAGACAGATAGATAGACAGATAATAGATAATGACAGATGATTTAAGCTAAATAGTTGATACTAGCAAAGAGGAATATTTGTAGCTCAGGGCTGAAATAATGAGTCCTAGGTCAGTGCTCTGAGGGCACCAAGGACACCTCAGATAGTTGATTGACAGATTATAGATAGATGATCTAACTATATAGCTACATAAATATAGAGAGGTGATATAGACAATCATTAAGACAATCCAGTCTAACAAAATTATAATTTTCTGTTTTGGTAGCAATTGGAATCCCCTTGCGAGGAGTTGCTGGTGTCGGCAGTGCACAATCTGGAGGCTGAATTGAGAAAGTTGGCCGAAATCCCTTGGCTCTGCTATATTCTGCAGATCAATGATGACGAGGTGGGTGGAATTCTCGCACACAAGCCCCAATCTTCACTGCCACCCCCCCTTTTGCGTGGAATCGGGCCTGCCTTGAAAAATCTGATCCAGGTGCAGGAAAGTTAACTGTCAGAGGTTATGAATGCTTTGGACATCAATTGGAGGAGGTATTTGAACTTCGAACACAGCACCCCTTCCACCGAAGCATCCCTTCTGATTGACACTGAAAAAAGATAACAGCTGCTTTAAAGCTCTTGAAAGATTCAGAAAAGTTAATGGGATTTTAAAAGCAGCTTCATCCGCCCCCCTTTTTTTTCTCAAATCAGCACACGAGCCTGAATAAAAACAGCTTCTTTTTTTAAAAAAGCAGGCGCTGTGCTTATTACACCCGATCTGGATCATTTTTTTCTGCACCCTTTTTTTGAAGCATATTCAATTCTATTTGGCTGCTGGTAAATATGGATTTTTGACTGTCCTTTGAGTAGAAAAGGCAAGGGTTGATCTAGCCAGGTTTTGGTTGTGAGCAGAGAATATAAATATGTTTTGGAGGTTTTTTTTGGTTTGCTGTAGGTAAGATTTTATTACGAGGAATGCAACTTAGTAGAAAAATTGCTTCATAATATAGTTAATTTGCACCCAAGAGTTATCTAGTTTTGAAAAGGGGTGACTTCACCCTCCCTTCAGAACATTTCCATATTGTGGAATGATTCCTAAAATTCCTCCACTTGGCAAACATGCTGTCTTTCTGGTTCGTGCTTAAAAGCAGGGGTCACCAACCTTCGGACCTCAGGGACCACTAAATTCATAATTTTAAATCCCGTGGGCCACTAATATGACCTGCCCAATGACCGGCTGGGTGGGCGTGGCTAGGTGGTCATGTGACTGGATGGGCATGGCCAACGTGATGTCACTCACATTGAGAGGCACCTCTACTCACCCCTCTCCTCCCAGCTAGTCTGGATGGGCGTGGCCAACGTGATGTCACTCACATTGAGAGGCACCTCTACTCGGCCCTCCCCTCCCAGCTAGTCTGGATGGGCATGGCCAACGTGATGTCACTCACATTGAGAGGCACCTCTACTCACCCCTCTCCTCCCAGCTAGTCTGGATGGGCATGGCCAACGTGATGTCACTCACATTGAGAGGCACCTCTACTCGCCCCTCTCCTCCCAGCTAGTCTGGATGGGCGTGGCCAACGTGATGTCACTCACATTGAGAGGCACCTCTACTCGGCCCTCCCCTCCCAGCTAGTCTTCCCCTGCCCACCCGGGCTCCTTAGGGCCCCAACAGGAAGCAGTTGCTGGAGCTAAGCAGCCTCCAGGAGAAAGAGTTGGCAAAACAGCTCAGTTCAAATTGGATCGGACCGAGAAGGAGGCTCAGCAGAAGCACCTTACTGAGGACTAGGAGCATAGGCTTTCCAAGCAGAGGGAAGACCTGCGGGAGTGCAAGGCCAGGCGCCGTCGCCTGGAGGCTCAGCGGGCTGAGATGGTCAGCCAGTTCCAGGCCATGATGCAGTCCCACTGGAACGAGGCCCTCTGGCTCTTCCCCACCAGCAACTCTTCCCTCCAGCCTTCGCCCAAAGCCCCCCACCAGGAGGCTGAAGCAGACCCCAAGTGGGAATTTCTGCCCCCTTCTGACCCCCACAAAAAGACCCCGAAGGGGGAGACTCTCTGCAGCAAAACAAGCGTTCATTGCACCTATCCATCTCAGGGGCCGTAGTTTGAGGACCCCTGATTTAGTGCAATATAAAAAATGCAAATCATTTTTCTGCGGACCACCAAAATTTTCTCACGGACCCCCCAGTTGGTGAGCGCTGCTTTAAAGGATAAACTTGGATAAATGAAAGATAACTTCATTAAAGAAAGGAAGGGAAGAAGGAAGAAAAGGAGGGGAGGAAGGAAGTAGAGAATGGAGGGTCGAAGGAAAGGAAAGGAGTGGAGGGTAGAAGAGAGAGGAAGAGAAGGAGAGAAAGTAGGAGAGGAAGAAGAAGTGTGGAGGAGAGGTAAGGGAAGAAGAAAGAGGTAAGGGAAGGTTGGTAGAAGGGAGAGAAAAAGAAGAAGAGGGAGGAAGAGAAAGAAAGAGAAGGAGAGAAGGTAGGAAGGAGAAGAAAAAGGGTAGGAATAGGGAAGAGGTAAAGGAAGGAAGAAGGGGACGGAGACAAGGAAGGAAGGAAGTAGAGAAGGGAGGGAGGGAGAAAAGAAAGAGAAAACGAGGTGGTGTCATAGTAGGTGCGAAGGATGGTAAACAAAGCACTCCAAACTATACCTTATAATCTTTTAAATGGAATAATAATAATATAAGAATGGCAAAGAAAAAGAATAACTATGTGAATGTGTACTATAACTGTATGTAAGAGAATAAATGACAGTAAAAATATAAAGCACAATATAGGTAAATGATATTTGGTCATAAGTAGCTAAGTACAAATAAATAAAGAATTGTACATGGATAACGAACAAGGAGATTATGAATGAAAAGATAGAAATGTATAGAAGGGAAAACACTAACTGCAAAGAAACCGATTTGAACTGCGGGTATGATATACGACGGAACTTATTGTTCCTATGTTGTTTTTAAGTCATGTGTTTGTTTCTGTTGATGTGCTTATGTGTTTAAAATAAAAAATTTACTACCAAAAAAAAGAAAAAAAGAAAAAAAAAGAAAGATAACTTCATTTTTCTTTCATCTGATCAAGATTATTCATTTTGTTTTACCTTTTGGACTTATAACCATCCTTTTTAACGAAGCGCATCTTGTACTGAATAGATAAGAGTCGTTATTTTTAAAAAAAAATATTATAGTTTAATCTCCTGATTATTTGATCTCCTTATTTTAACAAATAAACTGGTGGATGCATCAAATGAAGAAAGAGAAAAAAAAATGATCTTATTATTATTATTATTATTATTATTATTATTTTTTAGGATCCACCTTTGGAATACTGTAAAAGAAACAGCCGAAGTACCATGTTTCGTATAGTGCCAAAGTTTAAAAAGGAAAAGGTTCAAAAACAGAAGACTAGCACCCAGCCTGGTATGTTTTCAAAAATATTGTTGATTTGAAGAGACAAGGTTGTGAGTGGACTGTGTGTGTGTAGCACAATGTGCACCGAGATTGTCTTGGGCTTCCTTGTTAGTCCATCTTCATGATGACTTGAAGTTGCTTTATCCCACGAGAAAGTTGTCTCTTACATCGACTTGCGGGTCAAGGATGTATAAATATCATGGCTTAAGGAGGCCACTTAAAAGTTCTTAGATGTTCTTCAAGCTTTAGCAACCCACAGGTTTTTTTTTTAAAGACACTATGTACTGTCTTACTGGTCTTCTCTAGAAGATGCAGTCCCTTGACAGTTCTTAGATGTTCTTCAAGCTTTAGCAAGCCATTGAGTTTCTTTTAAAGACACTATGTGCTATCTTACTGGTCTTCTCTAGAAGATGCAGTCCCTTGACAGTTTGTAGATGTTCTTCAAGCTTTAGCAAGCCATTGAGTTTCTTTTAAAGACACTATGTGCTATCTTACTGGTCTTCTCTAGAAGATGCAGTCCCTTGACAGTTTGTAGATGTTCTTCAAGCTTTAGCAAGCCATTGAGTTTCTTTTAAAGACACTATGTGCTATCTTACTGGTCTTCTCTAGAAGATGCAGTCCCTTGACAGTTCGTAGATGTTCTTCAAGCATTAGCAAGCCATTGAGTTTCTTTTAAAGACACTATGTGCTATCTTACTGGTCTTCTCTAGAAGATGCAGTCCCTTGACAGTTCGTAGATGTTCTTCAAGCATTAGCAAGCCATTGAGTTTCTTTTAAAGACACTATATGCTATCTTACTGGTCTTCTCTAGAAGATGCAGTCCCTTGGCAGTTCTTAGATGTTCTTCAAGCTTTAGCAAGCCATTGAGTTTCTTTTAAAGACACTATGTGCTATCTTACTGGTCTTCTCTAGAAGATGCAGTCCCTTGACAGTTCGTAGATGTTCTTCAAGCTTTAGCAAGCCATTGAGTTTCTTTTAAAGACACTATATGCTATCTTACTGGTCTTCTCTGGAAGATGCAGTCCCTGCAGTTCGTAGATGTTCTTCAAGCTTTAGCAAGCCAGTGAGTTTCTTTAAAGACACTATATGCTATGTTACTGGTTTTCTCTAGCAAATTCAGCCAGTCCTCAAGTGTTTTGACAGTGGACTATCAAACTACCACAAGAGAGAAAACTTGACCGATGCCCTCTGTGAATGCGTTCTTCTCTCAGAACATGCTACTAATTTCTACATTGTTCAAGGTTTCCTCTACAGAAAGCTCAGCATAGAAACTATTATCTAAACGAAGAATAACACTTTTTTTAGATACTGAAGCTCCGCAGAACATTTATTTTTATTACTTTTCTCATTGCTGCAGGTTGCATTAGGCACTAAAACATAGTCCTGTTTTTTTTAACACAACATCATACCAGGATTTCAGTTTCAAAGTGCTAAAAAAAATGCCAGGGGAAGATTTTTTAATTAATTGCAGGGATATAATTGAAATGATTGACTTTGGAATTCCTTGGAGGTATCCTGGGATAACTTCTAATAAAGCACAGACCCGATTGCTTTTCCATGCCTCCTCCAGTATTAAAATCCTTTCTCTATGGGCCACACGATATGTAGAGAACTTTATTCGAAGTTTATTTGACTATGGGATGCGGTGGCTTAGTGGTTAAGACGCTGAGCTCGTCCATCAGAAATGTCGGCAGTTTGGCGGTTCGAATCCCTAGCGCCGCATAACGGAGTGAGCTCCCGTGACTTGTCCCAGCTTCTGCCATCCTAGCAGTTCAAAAGCACGTAAAAAATGCAAGTAGAAAAATAGGAACCACCTTTGGTGGGAAGGGGACAGCGTTCCGTGCGCCTTCGGTGTTAAGTCATGCTGGCCACATGACCACGGAGGCGCCTTCGGACAGCGCTGGCTCTTTGGCTTCGAAACGGAGATGAGCACTGCCCCCTAGAGTCAGGAACGACTAGCACATATGTGTGAGGGGAACCTTTAACTTTACTTTTTACCTTATTTGACCTGGTGAAAGAAGTAATGCTTGAATGAAACGTGGCAGCTGTTGCATTTCAATCAGTATATTGATGGGTCCTTGTTGTTTTTTTGCAGATGTTTCATTACCCAACTAGGTAATAGAGGAAGAGGTAGAGAGGGAGGAGGAGAGGAGGAGGAGGAGGAGGAGGAGGAGGAGGAGGAGGAGGAGGATGGGGGAGGAGGAGGAGGAGGAGGAGAAGGAAGACTGTGGGGTCCTTGGTGCTCTCTGAGCTTGGTGATTTTCTTGCAGATGTTTCATTACCCAAACTAGGTAATAGAGGAAGAGGTAGAGAGGGAGGAGGAGGACGAAGAGGGGGGGGGGGAGGAGGAGGAGGAGGAGGAGGAGGAGGAGGAGGAGGAGGAGGAGGAGAAGGAAGACTGTGTGGTCCTTGGTGCTCTCTGAGCTTGGTGATTTTCTTGCAGATGTTTCATTACCCAACTAGGTAACATCATCAGTGCTAGAAGAGAGTGGGGTTTGCAGAGAGGAGGAGGAAGGGGGAGAGGACCGTGGGGGTGCCCTCTGAGCTTCATTATTCAAACTAGATAACATCATCAGTGCTAGCACCAAGGATCCCCTCATTTCAACCTACAAACTATTCACTTTAATTGAAAACAATCTATTGCAATTTGCCCCTCCTGGAATACGTACAGAGATCCCCCCAATCCTAATTAGCCAAGCTAATGAGTTGGCATCAAGTAGCTTGACGGCGCAGCTGGATGTTGGGGCCAAGAGCATGGCTAAAATCCAGGCAGCCTTCAGATTCCTGGGCTCCCCCTACTTTTAACCCGCATGTCAGAAGCTGCTGCCCATCCGAACGCGACTCCCACTTCCGCTATCACCCCCTTGCTCTCTCCTCTGTTTCTCGCCCTCTCTAAAGGGCCTAACCCTTTTGCTTGTCGTGCAGCCCAGCATGCGGAAAAAAAATTAAGGGGGTTTTGCTCTTAACTTTGGTAGTTCAGAAATGGGGCCCGGATGAAGTCGCTGCTTGGCTGGACCTGCTGAGTTTGGGAGAATACAAGGAAACGTTCGTCAGCCACGACATCCGAGGGGCCGAGCTTTTGCACCTGGAGAGGAGAGACCTGAAGGTATTGGCGCCGTGCTACTTTTTCTGCCTTACGAGCGTCTCAAAGAATGGATGGAAGCTTTCTCTCTCTCTTTTCCCCGTCCCAGCGATGTGCTTGTAGCTTGGCTTTTTAACACTAAACCCTGCATAACACACCTGTCCGAAAAACGGATCGCCTGTTAGGCTGAATTTCTCTGCCGGATAAAAATAAGAAGGGCAAATATTTTCCTTCTGAAAAAGACTCTTCTAACGAGAGCCAGCCGTGTGAAGCGGCGGCCAAAAAAGCTAACATAATTCTTGGTTGTATAAACAGAGGCATAGAATCAAAATCACGTGAAGTATTAGATCCGCTTTATAAATCCACAGCGAGGCCACAAAACTGGAATACTACATCCAGTTTTGGTCTCACCCCCGTTTTACAAAAAAAAGAGGTTGAGACTTTGGAAAAAGTTCAGAGAAGAGCAACTAAGACGATTAAAGGCCTGGAACCAACACATATGAACGGTTGCAGGATTCGGGTTTGGCTATTCTAGAGGAAAGCAGGACCAGGGGGACGGGATAGCCATATCCCAGCGTTTGAGGGGCTGCCCCAAAGAAGAGGGGAATCAAACAAGCTCTTATTTTGTTCAGCGTGGGTTTCATTGTGTTTTTTGTTTACTATTATTTGTATGTGTATGTTTATGTTTATGTGTACCTCGCCTGCCTTCCTAAATCTACGAAAACACAAATTGTCTGAGAGAGAGAGGGAGGGAGGGAGGAATGGAATGGATTGGAATAGAATAACAAAGTTGGGACCTTAAGAGTCCAACCCCATAGAGTAAATAGATAGATGATAGATAGATAGATAGATAGATAGATAGATAGATAGATAGATAGATAGATAGATAGAATAAATAGAGATAGAGAATGGAATGGAATAGAATAGAATAGAATAACAAAGTTAGGACCTTAGAGTTCAACCCCATAGGATGGATAGATAGATAGATAGATAGATAGATAGATAGATAGATGATAGATAGATAGATAGATAGATAGATAGATGATAGATGATAGATGATAGATAGATAGATAGATGATAGATAGATGATAGATAGATGATAGATAGATAGATAGATAGATAGATAGATAGATAGATAGATAGATAGATAGATATAGAGAATGGAATGGAATAGAATAGAATAGAATAACAAAGTTAGGACCTTAAGTTCAACCCCATAGGATAGATAGATAGATGATAGACAGATAGATAAATAGATAGACAGACAGACAGACAGACAGACAGACAGGATAAATAGAAATAGAGAATAGAATAGAATAGAATAGAATAACAAAGTTAGGACCTTAGAGTTCAACCCCATAGGATAGATAGATAGATGATAGATAGATAGATGATAGATAGATAGATGATAGATGATAGATAGATAGATAGATAGATAGATAGATAGATAGATAGATAGATAAATAGAGATATGGAATGGAATGGAATAGAATAGAATAACAAAATTGGACCTTAGAGTCCAAAGAGAGAGAGGGTGAGAGGGAGGGAGGGAGGGAGGGAGGGAGGGAGGGAGGGAGAGAGAGAGAGAGAGAGAGAGAGAGAGAGAGAGAGAGAGAGAGAGAGAGAGAGAGAGAGATTTAACATCCAGCTTGCATGTTAAAAGAAGCATTTAAGTTGGTTTGGGGACTAACCGAGAACAGGGAGTGAATATCAAAAGATCAGTATAGCAATCAGAGCTCTGGATTTGATTCCAAGAGCAAATCATCCTTGTGTAGCTCTTTAAAGCAGCCGCACCTTTTCCTCGATTGCAGAGACCAGCCACGTGATTCTGGATGAGGACTCGGCTGCTTTAAAGAGCTGCAGGCGGATGCTGCGTTTGTACTCTTGTAGCGGGGTTTCTCAACCTTGGCGACTTTAAGTCCTGTTGTGGACTTCAACTCCCAGAATCCCCCAGGAGTTGAAGCCCACAGGACTTAAAGTCTCCACGGTTGAGAAACACTGTCTTGTAGGCTTCCAAATGATTAATAAACCCTTGCACAATGCTGAAAGCAGTGCACGTACCCAAAGAAGCCCAAAGAAAAACATCTTCGAAAGGTTTTTGTCTCGTAGTAGTAACTTTCGTGTGTTTAGCCGTACAACTCTCTACACTGCTGACGTTACTGGAATAAGTCCACAGTGCAGCCCATAATATCCGTTGCTAAGTGAAACAGTTCTTAAGGGAGCCTTGCCCCATTCTACGACCTTTCTTGCCACCGTTGCTGAGTGAATCCCTGCAGTTTGTAAATTAGTCACGCGGTCGCTAAGCGAATCTGGATTGGATTTATTTCATTTATATGCCGCCCTTTTCCCCGAAGGGGACTCAGGGCGGCTCACAATTCAATCAGGGAAGGGGGTACAGACAGGGGGATAAAAAGACAAGACATAACAATACCAAAATTTAAAAGCACACAACAACCATACCATTTGAGAAGGGGGGCAAAAGCTCTTTAGCCCCAGGCCTGTCGGAACAGCCAGGTTTTAAGGGCTTTGCGGAAGGCCTGGAGGGTGGTGAGGGTTCGAATCTCCACGGGGAGCTCGTTCCAGAGGGCCGGAGCAGCCACAGAGAAGGCTCTCCTCCGGTGGCTTTTCCCCAATGACTTATTTATTTATTAATTTATTAATTAGACTTATATACCGCTTCATAGGGCTTTCAGCCCTCTCTAAGCAGTTTACAGATTTTTTTTAGCAAATTGAGTCAGCAACTTGCCCCCCACAGTCCGGGTCCTCATTTCACCCACTTCGGAAGGATGGAAGGCTGAGTCGACCTTGAGCCGTTGAGATTTGAACTGCTGAACTGCAGGTCACAGTCAGCTGAAGTGGCCTGCAGTACTGCACCCTAACCACTGCGCCACCTCGGCTCCTCCAACTGACTTTGCTGGTCAGATCATCACAAAAGGGGATCAACATGAGCCCGGGGAACCTGTGACTGTCATAAAGATGAGTCGGTTGCTAAGTGTGTGACTTTTGATCCTTGTGATGCTGCAAAGGCCGTAAGTTTGAACAACGGTCGGAAGTCACTTATTTCAGGGCTGCTGTAACTTCGGACGGTCACTAAATGAATATGGTGCCTTGAGCATTACCCACCTTCATATATCCTTGTGGGGTTTAGGAGAAGAGAAAGTGGAGGATAACCAATTACGTTTATGAATTTCAGGGAAGATCCTATTGATCCCCCAAAATCTCTTTAGTAGCCAAGTTTGACGCGGCTGTGAGCTCTTGTTGTGTCGCTCTGCTGACAGCCCGTCGTAAACTGGAACCGGTCAGTGGCAGCATTAATTGGAGTGAGCATAGGAGGGCAGCAGTGCATTACTAGGAAAATGCAAACTAAGGTGGCGCAGTGGTTAGGGTGCAGTACTGCAGGCCGCTTCAGTTGACTGTTATCTGCAGTTCAGCGGTTCAAATCTCACCGGCTCAGGGTTGACTCAGCCTTCCGTCCTTCCGAGGTGGGTGAAATGAGGACCCAAACTGTGGGGGCGATATGCTGACTCTGTAAAGCGCTTAGAGAGGGCTGAAAGCCCTATGAAGCGGTATATAAGTCTAACTGCTGTTGCTATTGCTATAGATGTTAGATAAACAGAAAGAAATAGATATAAGATGAGATAGATAGATAGACAGACAGACAGACAGACAGACAGAAAGAAAGAAAGAAAGAAAGACAGACAGACAGACAGACAGACAGACAGACAGACAGACAGACAGACAGACAGACAGACAGATATTCTTTCTGCAGTTTGGCTGTTCAAATCTCACCGGCTCAGGGTTGACTCAGCCTTCCATCCTTCCGAGGTGAGTAAAATGAGGACCCGGATTGTTGTTGGGGGCGATATGCTGACTCTGTAAAGCGCTTAGAGAGGGCTGAAAGCCCTATGAAGCGGTATATAAGTCTAACTGCTGTTGCTATTGCTATAGATGTTAGATAAACAGAAAGAAATAGATATAAGATGAGATAGATAGATAGATAGACAGACAGACAGACAGAAAGAAAGAAAGAAAGAAAGAAAGAAAGAAAGAAAGAAAGAAAGAAAGACAGACAGACAGACAGACAGACAGACAGACAGACAGACAGACAGATATTCTTTCTGCAGTTTGGCTGTTCAAATCTCACCGGCTCAGGGTTGACTCAGCCTTCCATCCTTCCGAGGTGAGTAAAATGAGGACCCGGATTGTTGTTGGGGGCAATATGCTGACTCTGTAAACCGCTTAGAGAGGGCTTTCAGCCCTATGAAGCGGTATATAAGTCTAACTGCTATTGCTATTCTGGATTTTGAACACTGAAGGACGCTGGAGGCTTTAAAGCCAGCAAGGCAGGAAGTAAAACTCTTGAAACTTACACACGAGTTACTCTGTGAGCTGATGGTCGATGGACAGTCTCCGTCCTCCAGGCCCTCCTAAAGGTGCTTTTTTTCAAGAGGAGAAAACTGGACTTTCTAGTTTTTCTTTTTTTCCTTTGAAGATGTTTTGCTTCTCATCCAAGAAGCTTCTTCAGCTCTGAGTGGAATCCTTCCATTTTTCATCTTCCACTCAGAGATGAAGAAGCTTCTTGGATGAGAAGCGAAACATCTTCAAAGGAAAAGCAAGGAAGTCCAGTGGCCTCCCGAAAAAAGCACTTTTGGGACTCCATGCGCTACCAGCAGTGGCCTTGGGTAGGGCTCTGTGTGATCTGAAACCCCCCCAAAATGTACTTAGATGACCCAGTTTGAAGGGCTGCTGTCTGCATGGTTAATGTTTACCATTTGAGCACTTAGCAACTGAACTGGCCCACATTGATGGTGGTTTGCAGCATCCTGCAATAGCAATAGCAGTTAGACTTATATGCCGCTTCATAGTGCTTTACAGCCCTCTCTAAGCGGTTTACAGAGTCAGCATATCGCCCCCAACAACAATCCGGGTCCTCATTTTACCCACCTCGGAAGGATGGAAGGCCGAGTCAACCTTTGAGCCGGTGAGATTTGAACAGCCGAACTGCAGAAATGCAGTCAGCTGAAGTAGCCTGCAGTGCTGCATTTTTAACCACTGCGCCACTTCGGCTCATGGGGTGCAGATGGGGCCACTGGGGTTTACAGATAAGTTCTCGACTTACAGTTCATTTAGTCACCTTTCAAAGTTGCAATGGCACTGCAAGAGTGTGAGGTGGCGCAGTGAGCCAAGGTGGCGCAGTGGTTAAATGCAGCACTGCAGGCTACTGCTAGATCAGCAGGTCAGCGGTTCAAATCTCACCGGCTCAGGGTTGACTCAGCCTTCCATCCTTCCGAGGTGGGTAAAATGAGGACCCAGATTGTTGGGGGCAATATGCTGACTCTCTGTAAACCGCTTAGAGAGGCCTGAAAGGCCTATGAAGCGGTATATAAGTCTACTGCTATTGCTATTGACTTACGACCGTTTTTCACACTGACGACCGTTGCAGCATCCCCAGAGTCACTTGGCTTGGCAACTGGCATGCACTTAATGATGGTTGCAGCGCCCCCGGGGGTCACAGGATTTCCCCTTTTGCGACCTCTGACGGGCAAAGTCGATGGGGAGGCCAGATTCACTTAACGACCGTGTCGCTAATTTAACAACTGCAGTGACTCGCTTCACAACTGTGACAAGAAAGGCTGTAAAATGGGGAAGACTCACTTAATGACTGTCTCGCTTAGCAACAGAAAATTCTCAATTGTGGTTGTACGTTGAGGAACGCCTGTGTAATATTTTTGCGGAAAGCTGGCATTTGCTTCCGTATTTTCAGCAAAATACAGCCCCCCCCAGCAAACAATGAGGTCGTGTGATGACCACAGCGTTCTCTTAACAACGGCAGATTCACTTAAGGACCGCCGCAATAAAAAGGCCATTAAAAGTGTGACAAATGTCACAACGTAGTGATTGCATAATGAACCCGGTCCCTTACAGTCATAAATTGAAGACCGCATTGTAAACTTTTAGAGGGATATCAAGATGCAATTACCTGTTTTGTTTTAAAAGAAATGTATTTCTGCTTTCCTCAACTGTTTTCACACCAGTCTGGAGTTTTTACAGATCGTCCCTGATTTCTGAACTTGAAATCCTACAAAGTTGTGCCTGCAACCATATTTCTTTAAAAATAGAACAAAAACCACTTTGTTGTATGACGACACCATGCATAAGAGGTTTTCTCTGTGATCTAAAATCAATATTTATACCAGAATGGGTTGCTGATACGGCGTTGCTCCTGGTTCGCTTCGCATGCGCTTTGCGCATGCCCCAGACGCATGCTGTGTGGGTGCACAGTTGACTGCAAATTGTTCTGTGCATGCACAGAACATGAAAAAGCTACTCAAAACCTAACGGCAGTGGTGATTTGGGAACTGGCTTGAGGGCGTGGCCAGCCTGGGTTCCTGCCGGTTCGGCAACCAAGGCCAAAATATCACTATCGGTTCGCCCTAACCAATAGTAACCTGCCTCTGATTTATACATGATTTTCCGATTTTGTTTATTTGTCTATTTTGTTATGCTAGATTTCCTAATGCTTCCTCTGTTATTTAAGATTGTTGCTGGTTATTTTAGTTGCCTTCCTTGCTGGCTACTTGAAGATGCTACGGCAAAGCCGTAACTTCCATAATGCCGTTCAAGAAACAAATGTGGATACTAGTAAAACTTGATCTGGTGTCATTCCACATTCCAGGGAGACAAATCAAGAATGTATGTCTAAAATCTAAGAAATACAGAATGCAGGGGAGAAAATAGACAGCACCACTTCTTTTACAAAACTTTTCCTCGGAAACACAATTCAGTGTCTAATATAAGTTGATATTTTCATCATTTAATGACCCCATAATCCCTTGCGAGGTGGAGTCTCGGCAACTGAATGGCGCTAGCAGAGTGTTTTAATGGCCAGATGCTCTTCCTGTCGCCAATGCGGAGTTTTGTTCAGCGGATACATTCTCATTGTGCCCAGAGAGAGAAATACCTGCCTCTACCTAGGATCGAACTTGCAAACTCCTGCTTGTGAGGTGACAGCTCCACCTCTAGGGGCACCGCACCACTCTGTCTAAATAAGTTGATATGTGTGTGGGGGGGGGGGGGGAGGATTGACTAATTGTCTACAATGGACGCTCTCTAAACGAGCTTTATTGCCAAAAGTTAAATGATGTTCTGCTAACCTGCATTTCTGTGAATGAATCTGTCTTTTCCCTTGTAGGATTTGGGGATAACGAAAGTGGGTCATATGAAGCGAATTCTTCAGGGAATTAAAGAATTTGGCAGAAGCCCACCGTTACCGGAACTGTAGCTGTGTCGGCGGCTCCATCGAGGAAGTGCTATTTACACAAAGGCGTAGAAGGACGCGGGTTCCTCCCGGGCGAGTAAACGGCAGGTTGTGAGAAGAGCATTAATTCTGATCGGGGCGAGGTTTGATGAACGAGTATCCAAAAGGTTTTGTGGGTCTAAAGGTTTTATGGGGTCATTTACCCCATAATCCCTTGCCAGGCGGAGTCTGGACAACTGAATGGAGCTGAATGTTTACTGGCCAGATGTCCCTCCTGTTGCCAAAACGGAGTTTTGTCCAGCACATATATTCTCATTGTGCCCAGAGAAGAGAAATATCTGCCTCTACCTAGGATTGAACTCACAGCCTCCTGATGGTGAGACGAGAGCTCCACCTCTAAGCCACCGCACCGCTCTTTTGTGAGTCTAAAAAGGCTGTGAAATATATTACGAGAAGTAATCAAAATGTCTCCATTACAGTAAAAAAAAAAATCACGTTTCCTGGGTAGCATGGACATTATTCGGACTTTGGTAATCCACCCAGATCCTTTCAGGTTCTTTCAAATTTGCAGATGACAAATCATTTTACAAAACGAGATTGTTCCGCTTGACAAACCCTTGAAGCCTAACTTCACCCAGAGCCTCCGGTGTCTTCGTAGACCCGATCCCATCCCGATGTTTCAGTGGTACCTCAAACCATCGTCCTCTCGGGTTTTTCGCCCCATTTCGTTGGCCGAAAATAATGTTGGATGCGGTGAACGGACACGCCACGACGCCTCGTTTCTCGGCCCAAACCGCCCTGCTCGTTTGCATGATAAATTCTTACACTTGAAGAACTTTTATATCTGTTTTAATAAGATTTAATTTATTACTGTTTTGGGGGTGGGGGGGGGTGTTAGGGATTTTATTTTATTTTCTCCTGAGGCGATAGAAAAACACGCGGCGTGTGGCGGACATTGTCGCCATATTCTAGTCGTGAAAAACGTCTTCAACTCTGGCTTCAGGTCATTTCAGAGTATTTCAAAAATGCTAGAAGGTGACAGGTTTAGGATTTGGTTCCCCGAGGGAGAAAGATCTGAACATTTCCTCACGGTGGATAAAATATGCAACGTTTACCCTCTTCCGTCAAGCAACTCCCAGATTACCTCGGACGCCTCAGCTTCAAAACGTGGCGGCCGAGCGACCGAAAGTGCATCGAATTTGACATCAACATCAAGATTATGCCGTTTTATTGAAATCTGGGAAGGTTATCGAGCCCGGTCTTTAACCCGTGCATTAAGCCAACTATTTTTTTTTATTTTCAGTTTACAGATGGATTTAGCCTCATCGGAAACATTGTTATCCAATTGTGTGTTAGTTTGGACTGGAAAATTTGGTGGATCGGGGCAGGAAAAGAAATTCCTTTTCTGAAAATTGTGCATCTGCTTCAGAGCCAAGAAACTTCATATCAGTGATGGCGAACCGAGTGCCGAAAAGGGAGTGTGCGGTTTGTGCCCACTCGCGCAACCTGGAAGAGAAGCTGGACATGTGCACGCCGGGAAATTAACTTCTGGTTAACCTGGCTAATGTCTGGCGCGCATGCGCACATGATGAGTCAGCCGGCCAGCGCGCATGAGCACAACAGAAACCAGAAGACCAGCTCTTCTAGTTTCCGGCACTACCGCACGTGCGAAGGTCAGCTGATCATCGCGCGTGCATGCACACCAGAAACGCGGAAGAGAAATGGGTGACGCCGCCTGTGCCAGCTGACATGGCTCTGTGTGCCACTTTGGGCACGCCGTAGGTTCGCCATTGCGGCTCTAGATATGGTTGAAACCAGGGAGATCAGCAGAGGAATCCAGAAAAATTAAGATGGTATCTCGGTGGCGGGGTCACCTCCCACTGTGGATGAACTACAGCTCCCAACAGCCTCCACGGTTGTCTGTGGAGATTCTCCATCATCCAGGTCACGGTTATCCCAAAGGTGCTTTTTCCAAAAGACAAATAGGTAATGCTAATTGGGTAATGGAAAGGTAATGTTCCCGCTGGAACAGAGGACCTTGGTGGAAACCATTATAACAGTTGCTAATATCTAACAGAAGTGGTGTAGGGTTTCCTGCCTAAGCAGGGGGTTGGACTAGAAGACCTCCAGGGTCCCTTTCAACTCTGTCATTCTTATCATTCTTTTATTATAAGTTGGCTTAGCAGAAAGTCATTCTATTGTATTCCAGTCTGTTCTGTTCTGTTCTATTCTACTCTATATTCTATTCTATTCTATTCTATATTCTATATTCTTTTCTTTTCTATTCTCTATTCTCTATTCTCTATTCTCTATTCTCTATTCTCTATTCTCTATTCTCTATTCTCTATTCTCTATTCTCTATTCTATTCTATTCCATTCCATTCCATTCCATTCCCTTCTAATTCCATTCCATTCATTATCTAATTTCTATTCTATTCTATTTTATTTTATTCTATTCCATTCCATTCTATTCTATTCTATTCTATATTCTATTCTATTCCATTCCATTCTATTCCATTCTATATTCTATATTCTATATTCTATATTCTATATTCTATATTCTATATTCTATATTCTATATTCTATATTCTATATTCTATATTCTATATTCTATATTCTATATTCTATATTCTATATTCTATAGTCTATAGTCTATATTCTATAGTCTATAGTCTATAGTCTATAGTCAATAGTCTATAGTCTATATTCTATATTCTATTCTATTCCATTCCATTCTATATTCTATTCTATTCTATATTCTTTTCTATTCTTTTCTATTCTTTTCTATTCTTTTCTATTCTATTCTATATTCTATATTCTATATTCTATATTCTATATTCTATATTCTATATTCTATATTCTATATTCTATATTCTATATTCTATATTCTATATTCTATATTCTATATTCTATATTCTATATTCTATATTCTATATTCTATATTCTATTCTATTCCATTCCATTCTATATTCTATTCTATTCTATATTCTTTTCTATTCTATTCTTTTCTATTCTATTCTATATTCTTTTCTATTCTTTTCTATTCTATATTCTGTTCTATTCTATTCCATTCTATTCCATTCTATTGTATATTCTATTCCATTCCATTCTATATTCTATTCTATTCTATTCTATTCTATATTCTATTCTATATTCTACTCTATATTCTACTCTATATTCTATTCTAGAACCAAGAAAGTTCAGCTGCCTTTTGGAAAAAGCGCCTGTGGGAATCTCCCCCCTGTGGACTCTTAAATCCCTTCCCCCAGCTTTTAAACCATTATGAGCCAACCAACATGCAGGGAACTGATGATTGCGTCTGAATCGCGACTGAATTTCATTTCTCCAAACAGACCCTAAACTCTATATCAATAGCTTATTTCCAGGTTGGGTTCCTTTCACAACCTCCTGCTTCACACATGAGGCTAAACTTTTGTCCTCTTGGCAAGTGTCAAGTTACAGTCCTCCGCTTACAACCACCCATTTAGTGACCAGTCAAAGTCACAATAGAGCCAATTGTTAAGTGAAACTGATTCCCCCTCTGACTTGTTAGCAGGTCACGAAAGGCGACCATGTGACCTTGGGACTCTGCAACTGTCATAAGTACATGCCAGTTGCCAAGCCTCTGAATTTTGACCACGGGATCACATGGATGCTGCAACGGTCGTGTGAAAAAACGGTCGTAAGTCACTTTTCAGTGCCACTGTAACTTTGAACTGTCACTAAAGGAACTGTTGTAAAAGGTGGATTTACCTGTACTAAAACTATTGACAGTCACAGAAATTGTCAATTAGAATAAGCCTTACAGAGCTTAACTGCCACGAAAGACAGCAACATCTGCGGAAGAGGCAGAATATGAAATATATGAAATGTTTACGTAAGATGTAAGATGGCTCAGTATATATGTGCAAACACTTTTCATGGAATTGTGTGCAAAGCAGCAGGGATTGGTGTGAAAAGCAAATTGCTTGTAAACTGACCTCACTTTACTGAAACCTTTGTGGAAAGTTTACGTATTTTCTCAGCGTTTACATCAATATTTGTCCCAGATTGCATTGGTATTACACTCATTTTGATATTTTGCCAAACCTATCGCATTCTTGGCTCACGAAAATTTCAAATACCGCTTGGCTTTGCACAATAATGCTTTTTTTTTTTTTTAAACCCTTTTGGGTAAAAATAAATAAATAACAGAAGGCTGCCATGCACTGAAAAAGAGGCTATAATTATTTTTAATTTAGCCACGGTGACTCGCTCTGTGCTTTTTCAATCTCAGAATATTAATGTGCTGTTCTAGGGGAGGGAACAATGCATTAGCTAGACTATCCTGAATACAAAAAAATTAGATCTTTTTAAAACAGAAAAAAAAACCACCCGTTTTTTTAAATCTATGAAATAGAATTTCCCTGCTGCTTCCTTGTGATTTAATTTAAGCCGTGTTCTACATTTGCACAAAAGTTGGTTTTTCTTTCTAACCGTTTTCATTCTAATCTTTCTTTCTTTTTTTCTGTCCCAAAAAATAAAAAGAAAGCCCTTTTAGAAAAATTGTATTGCCAGCATAGAGATTGTGGTTTCCCCCACCCTCCCAATGCATAATAACTCACAGTTATTTGATTAATATTATCCTAACTTTCTTTCTTGAAAGTAGCAGGGAAATCTGTATGCCATCTTGAATTTTTTGGACTTTCTTCTTTCTGGATACACCTGGAAGTTTGGTTGCCAGTTTAACACAGGTGATCCTTGTCGTATAACCACAATGGACCCCAAAACTTCTGTTGCTACATGAGACATTTGTTAAGTGAATTTTGCCGCCTTTTGCAAAGCTTCCTTGACACAGCCGTTAAGTGAATCACTGCAGTGGTTAAATAAGTAAAATGGCTATTAAGTGAATCTTGCTCCCCCTGTGGACTTTGCTTGTTAGAAGGTCACAAAAGGGGATTGTGTGGCCGCGGGACACTGCGACCGTCATAAATATGAGTCAGTGGCGAAGTATCTGAATTTTGATCACAACGGTGTAAGTGTGAAAAATGTTCATAATTACTTTTTTCCGCGTTGTTGTAACTTCAAGCGTCCACTAAAACTGTCCTACTTAGATTTGTAAATATTTTCTCCTCGTATGCTCGGTTTTAATTCAATTCTTGGAAAAATTGGGCAAGGGAGAAATAATGGGGATTACGGAATGCAGGATTTCTTAATACAGAAGTAATCAGGAACATTTAGATGAGATTATAGCTCTAAGTTACTCAACTTTGGAAGCTTTAAGGTTTTTATGGACGTGGTGATTGGCGCAGTTTAGAAGCCAACACAACTTAAACTTTCCAAGGTTGGGAAACACCAGTCTAGACATCAGATTCTCCATTTTTTTGCCAACTATTTCATAAAATGTAAAGTGGCTTGACGTTTTTTTTTAATTAAACCAAGATGTTCAGGGATAATAATCCTTGTGAAAAAGCCAGTTAGGTTAAAAAAATATTATGTGGACTCACAAAACAGTTATTTTTTTTCTAGAATGAGGACGTAGGTACCATAACAGCAAGAGTCATAATTTTGTTCGCTATGTATGTGATTTAGCAGAAACTAACCTTTCTCTGCTAGGCTGCATAAACAGAGGGACAGAATCAAGATCACGTGAAGTGTTAATACCACTTTATAAGGCCTTGGTAAGGCCACACTTGGAATGCGGCATCCAATTTTGATCGCCACGATGTAGAAAATATGTGGAGACTCTAGAAAGAGTGCAGAGAAGAGCAACAAAGAGGATTAGGGGACTGGAGGATAAAACATATGAAGAACGGTTGCAGGAACTGAGTATGTCTAGTTTAATGGAAAGAAGGACCAGGGGAGACATGATAGCAGTCTTCCAATATCTCAGGGGCTGCCACAAAGAAGAGGGAATCATACTATTCTCCAAAGCACCTGAGGGTAGAACAAGAAGCAATGGGTGGAAACTAATCAAGGAGAGAAGCAACAAAGAACTAAGAAGAAATTTCCTGACAGTTAGAACAATGAATCAGTGGAACAACTTGCCTCCAGAAGTTATGAATGCTCCAACACTGGAAGTCTTTAAGAAGATGTTGGATAGCCATTTGTCTGGTATGGTATAAGGTCTCCTGCTTTAGCAGGACTAGAAGACCTCCAAGGTCCCTTCCAACTCTGTTATTCTATTCTGTGCTTGATTTCGTTCCTCTTTGGAGAATGCTGAATACGCCAATCCCTCTATTTTTAAATAGATATAGGAACCAAATTAATTATCCTAAAAATTCACTGCAATTCATGGGAGTTAATTTAGTCATGTCCGAAACCGCATGGATTGCTAATAGTTGAAGGACGGCGACATCCAAAGTCAACCAGAGGCTGAAGCAATCTAAATTATCTCCGTCTCTGTGATCATTAGTTGAATTGCAATTGCAAGTAGTTCTCGACTTACAACAGTTCGTGACCGTTCAAAAGTACAATGGCACTGGGAAAAAAATGACTTACGACAGCTTTTCACAGTTACGACTTCTGTAGCAGCTCTATGATCACGTGATCAAAATTCAGGCGCTTCATATTTATGACGGTTGCAGCAACCCAAGGTCACACATGGGCCTCCACAGGGTGCCGTCGACACCAGACAGTGTCGGCTAGCGACCCCCAGGGGGAGACCCTTCTCTGTGGGAGCCCCTTCCCTCTGGAATGAGCTGCCCCTGGAGCTTCGTATAATCCCCGACCTCCGGTCCTTCCGACGCACCCTAAAAAGTTGGCTTTTCCAGCAAGCCAGCCTGGCCTGAACAAAATAAAACAAATGATTAATTTATTTGTTAATTTTAATCTAATTTTAAAAAATTGTATTGTTAATATTAATTGGGTTTGTTTTTGGATACTTTATTTAATTTCCTTTTTAACTTTTGTAATATGTGTTTTTTTTTAAATGTTGTACGCCGCCCTGAGTCCTTTGGGAGAAAGGCGGCATATAAATCCAATAAACAAACAAACACACAATCCCCCTTGGCAACATTGAATGAGGGAAGCAATGTGAATGAGGGAAGCTGGATTCATTTAACGACCGGATTCATTTACTGATTTATCAAAGGCAGCGTGTTCACTGTGGCAAGAAAGGGACAAAAATTCATGGCGGGGTTTCATCCATCCAGTTCCGGTCAGGTGCAGAGGTGCAGAGACAAAGGATAATGACCTTGGCTTTCTAGAAAGAATGTTGTTATGGCTACCTAGCATCTAACTCCATACAATCCCCGCTCCCATTTTCCCACAATAGAAAAGGCATTGCAGAATAATAGAAAGTGTGGCAGGCCAAAGATCCAACAGAAAAGATGGCTGCAGGCCTGGCAATTCACTTAACAAACGTCACGCTTAACAACAGACATTTTGGGTGTCCATTTCAGTCCTAAATCGAAGTACTTTAAAGATTAGTGTCATCGTTTTAAATTCTTTGCAGGTATACCAATCTTGAGAAATAGGTCTATATCCAGGCAGGGATGAATAGCTTCCCCGCCCCGTGAAAATATTGTGTGAATTTTCCACGGGCCGATTAGCAGTTTTCAAAGCCCTGCCTGTGATTTCTGCCTAGGGTTACAATAACAATAATAATTAATAATAATAATAACCCAAAAATTTAAGTCTTAATCCGTGATGAAATCTTCTGAGCAGGGAATACTTTTAAATTTGGGAATTTTTCTTTACTTGTATTTTTTTTTTAAAAAAAAGAAACAGTGAGTTTTGGTTGTTTACAATCTGTTTACAGCAGCACAGGTTTATATTTTAATATATAGATAGATAGATATAGATATAGATATGAAAAACCAAGATATTTATTGCATATACTATTTTGAAAGATGTTTTAATGTGTTTTGCACCTTTGGGGACATATTGTTACATTGCTGTGTACAGAGTATTCGGGCGGTTCTGTTAATAGTAATTTTATGCTTCCTTAAGTGACCAGTTTTTTTGTTTTTTTTGGTGCCTTTCTATCATTGGATGCATGATTACTTATTTATTATTGTATGGAAGTCATGGAGACGTGTGTTTTTGTATGCTGTTGGAAACGACGATTGACTTCATTCTATTTTTATGAGAGCCCTTCCCTTTCAAAGGGGCTCCGTTTGATCTTCCTTCCAAAATAAACACCTGCGTACAAAATACCAGTGTGTCTTTTTACCTTTCCCCGCTCCCCTGAAAGTTTGATTTAATGCATTTCGGCACCCATGGGTTCCATTTTTATTTTTTATTTTGACTTTTAAAGAGGGAGGGTTATATTGGAAGAAAAGTGGAATAATAAAAGCATTCAGTGGATCCAATCAGAGGTGAGTTTCACATAAGTTTATGTTCTGGCCCCCCTCTTCGCTCGTTCATAAATGACAGTCAGACAGAACTTCAAAGGAAATATCTTTATCAGTCCTAGCTCACGCTGGCTGCGAGCCCAAAAATAAATGTAGATAAAGTCTCTGGCAAAAAGTTACATAGCAGAAGCAAAAACAAAAAGCTCTTACAGCAAACCAGGTTTACAGGAAGCAAATCACTTATCCAAGTGCCTCTTTGAATCAGGTTTACAGAAAGCAAATCACTTATCCAAGTGCCTCTTTGAATCAGGTTTACAGAAAGCAAATCACTTATCCAAGTGCCTCTTTGAATCAGGTTTACAGGAAGCAAATCACTTATCCAAGTGCCTCTTTGAATGTCGAAATGATGAACCACACACGACGAACCACGAACGTTGACTTCTGCCACGAAGGCGTGGCACCATCCGTCTTTTATCTGCAGAAGACGACCCCAACGAGCAACAGCTGCTCGTTATCCCTGCATCCCGACGCAACTCACAGCAAGCTTCTGCTGAGTCACAACAGTTTACTACCAGTTCGCTTTGGGAGTTCAGCACATGTGCTTTTGCCTGCGCACGCGGCTTAGAAAATGTAGTTAAATAGGAGGGCATAGAGGTGGGGCGGGGGCAGAGGTAGGTTCCTACCGGTACAGACCGATTCGGCTGAGAAGGTAGTAACTCGGCCAGCCGTGATGGCAAACCTGTGGCATGCAGAGCCCTCTCTGGGTACGTGTGCCATCGCCAGCTGTTCTTCGGGGTTCCAGTGCGCACATAAGTGCTGGCCAGCTGGTCTTTGTGGGTGATGGAGCACCGGAAAACGACCCGACCCCCCCCAAAAAAAAACAGCCTGGAAAATGGCCTGAAAACTGCCTGAAAAATAGCCGTTTTTCAGGTTATTTTCAGGCAGTTTTTTGAGCCATTTTTTTGGGCCCAAAATGGCCTGAAAATGGCCCAAAAACGCCCCCCCAAAGGCATGCATATGCTGGCCAGCTGGCGCCCATCCGCACGCACATGCATGCACATTGAGGTTGGTGCTGAAAAGGTTAGCCATCACTGCCATAGAAGTAGGGAATGAGTTCCTTGTAGCTCAAGGTTGACATGAAGGGTCCTTGGTGCTCTCTGAGCTGCGTGGTTTTCTCGCAAACGTTTCATTACCATACTAGGTAACATCATCAGTGCTGGAAGGGAGCGGTGTTTGCGGGGGAGAGGAGGAGGACTGTGGGGTCCTGTGATGCTCTCTGAGCTTGCTTCTTTTCTTGCAGGCATTTTATGACCCAACTAGGGAACATCATCAGTGCTAGAAGGCTTTGTTAGAGCAAACCCCTTTACTTCCTAGCACTGATGATGTTACCTAGTTGGGTAATGAAACGTCTGCAACCCCCCCCCATCAGTACTATTCTATTCTATTCTATTCTATTCTATTCTATTCTATTCTATTTTTATATCCCCCTTTCCATTCTTATTTGTAAGCCGCCCTGAGTCTTCCGAGAGTGGGCGGCATACAAGTTAATTTAATAATAATAATAATAATAATAATAATAATAATAATAATGAAATAATGAAGCTGATGAAATTGTTGATCACATACTCAGCTGCTGTAAAAAAATTGCGCAGACTGATTATAAATTGCGGCACAATTCAGTAGCACAAATGATCCATTGGAATTTGTGCAAAAATTATAATATTAAAACAGCAATAAACTGGTGGGAACATCAGCCTGAAAAAGTCACCGAAAATCAGATGGTCAAGATCTTGTGGGATTTTCGCATACAAACAGACAAAATACTGGCGCATAATACACCAGACATCACACTGGTTGAGAAAAACAAGGTCACAATCATAGACATCGCAATACCAGGTGATAGCAGGGTCGCCGAGAAGGAACATGAAAAAATCGCAAGATACCAGGACTTAAAAATCGAAATTCAACGACTATGGCACAAACCAGCAGTGGTAATTCCAGTGGTAATTGGCACACTGGGTGCTATTCCAAAAGCACTGGAATTACATTTAAAACAGTTAAAAATTGACAAAATCACCATCAGTCAAATGCAAAAAGCCGCACTGCTTGGATCTGCACGCATATTGCGAAAATACGTTACGACGTCCTAGGCCCATGGGTGGGGCCCGACTAGTAACCAATGCCAAATCCGGCGAAACAACTGGCCGCTGTGATACAATTGTACAACAACAACAACAACAACAATAATAATAATAATAGGAAGAAGTAGAGGAGGAAGAGGAGGAGGAAGTGCAAATGGAAGAGGAGGAGGAGGACTGGATTCCTTGGTGCTCTCTGAGCTTAGTGGTTTCCTTGCAGACGTTTCACGACCCAACTAGGGAACATCATCCAGTGCTAGAAGGGAGTTGGGTTTTTACAGGGAGGAGGAGGAGGAAGAGGAAGAAAAGGAGGAAGAGGAGAAGGAGTAGGTCTATGGGGTCCTTGATGCTCTCTGAGTTTGCTTGGTGTGTGTGTTTTTTTTTTTTTGCAAACCTTTCATGACCCAACTAGGTAACATCATCAGTGCTAGAAGGGAGTGGGGTTTACTGGGAGGAGGAGGAGGAGGAAGAGGAAGAAAAGGAGGAAGAGGAGAAGGAGTAGGTTTATGAGGTCCTTGATGCTTTCTGAGTTTGCTTGGTGTGTGTGTTTTTTTTTTTTGCAAACCTTTCATGACCCAACTAGGTAACATCATCAGTGCTAGAAAGGAGTTGGGTTTACTGGGAGGAGGAGGAAGAGGAAGAGGAAGAAGAGAAGGAGTAGGTCCGTGGGGGGATCCTTGCTGCTCTCTGAGCTTGCTTGTTTCCTTGCAGACCTTTCACGACCCAACTAGGGAACACCATCCAGTGCTAGAAAGGAGTGGGGTTTGCAGAGAGGAAGAGGAAGAGAAGGAGGAAGAGGACCATCCAACGTCTATACAGACCTTTGCAAGAAAGCAAGCAGGCTCAGAGAGCACCAAGGGACCCCCCCCCCCCGTTTGAGCCTTGGAAGGGCCCCCCCCCCAAGAGTGGGGAGCAAGGGGAAGGCGAGGGGAGGGGGATACCAAGGGGGCTTTTTGGAGCGCCCCTATCCAAAGCGCTCCCCCAAAGCAGGGCGCACAGGGGCGCCCCAGGCTCCCTTAAGAGCCCCTCCTGCCCCCCGCCGCTTCTGGGGGACCCCCCCTCCCCGCACCCCCCACCCCGGGTGCTTGCAAGGAAGTCTCCGCTCTCGCGAGAAGCGGCGGAGTAAAGGAGGAGAAGAGGAGGAGGAGGAGGAGGAGGAAGCGGCGGCGGAGCCACGGAGGAGCCGGGTAGGGAGATGCGCAAGGGCTTGGCGAGGCCGGGGAGCGGGTGGGGGACGCCGGGGGGGGGTCTCACGCGGGTTTGCCAGCGGTTGGGGGGGGGGATCCCCCTTTGCTCCCCTCTGGCCGCTTTGCAATTGGGGGAGGAGGGTCCCCCAGAGGCAGCCAGACGGCCCCCCCCTCCCTCCGCCTTTGCTATGCAAGCCTTGCCTTCGTCCTCCCGGTTGGCAAAGCTTTTTGGGGGGAGGTGGGGGGCTTTGGAGTTGGAGGAAGGGGATCCCCTGCTTCCCCCCCTTTTTTTGCATGGTTTTGCATGGTTTTGCATGCAGCACCCCCCAATCCTTTTTGGGGGGGGGGCACTGACACACCTCTTTCCCACCCCAGGGGCTTCAGGGTTTTGTTTTTTGGAGTGGGGGGTCCATGGGGCAGATGGGACAGGGACACCCCCTCCGAGTTTTATTTATTCAGGGGAGGGGGGGACTCGGAGTAAGCTCTTCCCTTCCCCGATTTTGCCCACCCCCAAAAAAGGTTTCTACTGCCTTTTTGGCCAAATGTCCCTGCAGGCAGCTGCAGAAAGAACAGAATGACAGAGTTGGAAGGGACCTTAGAGGTCTTCTAGTCTAGCCCCCTCCTCAGGCAGGAAACCCTTCTCTCCTCCTAATAACAGTTGGAAGGGACCTTGGAGGTCATCTAGTCTAACCCCCTCCTCAGGCAGGAAACCCTTCTCCCCTCCTCCTCAGAATAACAGAGTTGGAAGGGACCTTGGAGGTCAACTAGTCTAACCCCCTGATCAAGCAGGAGACTATTCTCTCCTCCTCCTCCTCCTCTTCCTCCTCCTCCTCCTCTTCCTCAGAATAACAGTTGGAAGGGACCTTGGAGGTCTTCTAGTCTAGCCCCCTCCTCAGGCAGGAAACCCTTCTCTCCTAATAACAGTTGGAAGGGACCTTAGAGGTCTTCTAGTCTAACCCCCTCCTCAGGCAGGAAACCCTTCTCCCCTCCTCCTCAGAATAACAGAGTTGGAAGGGACCTTGGAGGTCAACTAGTCTAACCCCCTGATCAAGCAGGAGACTATTCTCTCCTCCTCTTCCTCCTCCTCCTCCTCTTCCTCAGAATAACAGTTGGAAGGGACCTTGGAGGTCTTCTAGTCCAGCCCCCTGATCAAGCAGGAAACCCTTCTCTCCTCCAAATAACAGTTGGAAGGGACCTTAGAGGTCATCTAGTCTAACCCCCTCCTCAGGCAGGAAACCCTTCTCTCCTCCTTAAAATTTTGTTTTTAAGTGGAGCAGAAGTGATTCGAATAACGACATGTTCCATTTGTCGGTTCTCCAGGACTTTCCCTTTGCATAATTTAGGCAGAACTGTTTGTGTTGTTGAATTACTACACGTGTAATTTGCAGGCTGGATGTAAATAATTTCAAAGAGAGAGAGAGAGAGAAAGAGAAACAGTGAAAGTATTCCTTTTTCGCTTGGCAATAAACCGGTTTCACTTTAGTTTCTGGGTTTTTTTTTTAACAGTTTATATATTTTTCTTAATATAAATAAGTACTTTATGAACAGTGTATTGTCTGGGTTAATTTGCTTACATAACAGTATACAATATAATAATATATTAAACTTAAAACATACATAATAGTATTTTTTTCCAATTTCTACTTTTTTTCTTTTCTTTTTTTAAAAATAATTTTTATTCAACATTTTTTAAACCTTAAAATCACAGTTGCACTTTTACAGCTTTCCTTTATCGGTATTTCTGTTTTTAATTTCTAATTTCCCATTTTAAGGCCTAGTGTTTTATACATATACCTCCTTATTTCATAGTTACTCCTTTATATAATATATAAAACATTTACACCTCTGTTATTCTCTGTTATTCTCTAAATATATACCATTTCCTTTTGTTATACTTTATCTGTATTCATTATGCATTCATTTTACACCTCTTTTCTATTATTCCACCTGTTCCATGTCTTATAATATACTCTTGTTTCCTCTCTATTCCTTAGTTCCATTGTTAATTTATCCATTTCTGCGCATTTCTACTTCTAATGTCCAACCATTGATAAAATAAAGCTCATACTTGAAAGTATTCTGTATCTTCTTTACCTTTTATCTTTAATTGTCAGCCTATCCATTTCTGCACAATCTAGTATTTTTTTTAAAAAAAATTACATCCTCTCCGAGATCGCACGTGGTGAACATGTGCAAAGATACACTTTCGTTTTGTGAGATCAGTTTTGTGGGCATGCAAAGTGGATTGACATCAGTTCAGAAATTGTCTATTTTATTTTATTTTACGTTTAAGGGCCTGCATTTTTATCTTCCAACCAGGCCTCACCTGTGTTGCAAATACCTGCATGTAAATATTGCATAATTCCAGTTATTCAATGGTGTATTATTCTAATGCTGTGCATTTAATTTTTCTTTACCGTTGAAAATTAGGGGATATATCTCAGGTGGATATATCAGGTATGATACATCAAAAGGAACCAAAATACAGGTCGTCCTCAAATTACAACAGTTCGTTTATTTTATTTATTTATTTTATTTATTAAATTTATAGGCCGCCCAATCCCGCAGGACTCTGTTAGTGACCTTTCCAAGTTACAACGACACTGAGTGACTTATGACCATTTTTCACACTTATGACCGTTGCAGCATCCCTGTGATCAAAATTGAGATGCTTGGAAACCGACTCATATTTATGACGGTTGAAATATCGTCGCCTTTTGCAACCTTCTGATGAGCAAAGTCCACAGGGAAGGCAGACTCGCTCAGCGACCGCGTTACTCGCTTAACAACTGCAGGGATTCGCTTCACAAAGCCGGCAAGGAAGGTCGCAAAATGGGACAAAACTTCCTTAACAATTTTTTTCACTTAGCGGCAGAAATGTAGGTCGTAAGTCAGCATCGTTGGTGGAGAATGTTCTATTGTTTCCTGAAACCGCTAACTTTACAAATAGTTTTCAAAACAGGAAATAACGAATGGACTTCTTATTTTGGATGTTTATTTATTCATTTGATTGACTTCTTTCCACCAATATATATATATATATATTGCTGGCCTGCAGTGTTTTTCGAGAACAATAAGAGTGGGCATGCCAGCCAAATATCTGACATAAAACAATCATTTCCTTGTGTTAAGTTTCCGCCTCCTTTTTTTTTAATTGCATCCTGCGAGGAAATAGCAGGAATTTCTCAAAGGTCCTCCTGGAATCTTGATTTATTAGAGAGAATAAATCAGAAGGAAGGCAAAAGGAAGAGTTTTTCCATCGACCCTTCTTCTTTCTTTTAACCACCCCATAATCCCTTGCGGGTTTATGGGTCTGGGCAACGGAATAGAGCTGAATGTTTACTGGCCGGATGCCAGTCCTGTTACCACTGAGGAGTTTTGCTCGGCGGATATATTTTCATTGTGCCCAAGGAGAGAAATATCTCTCTCTCTACCTAGGATCGAACTCACAGCCTCTGGATTCTGGGGCGAGAGCTCCACCTCTAAGGCCACCTCACCACTTTCTCTATATAATAGGTTTTCTATTGACTCTGATGTCCTGAATTTTCTGCTCCTATTTGTGTGGATGGCCGGCATCCTCACAAGGAGAGGCAGCCATTCATTTTCCCAAGGAGACCCACCAAAAACTGTGATTGTGCTGCAGGGCTGAATAAAGGTGAACATGTGTAGCAATAGCAGTTAGACTTATATACCGCTTCATAGGGCTTTCAGCCCTCTCTAAGCGGTTTACAGAGTCAGCATATTGCCCCCAACAATCCGGGTCCTCATTTTACCCACCTTGGAAGAATGGAAGGCTGAGTCAACCTTGAGCCAGTCAGGACTGAACTCCTGACTGTGGGCAGAATTAGCCTGCAATAACAATAGCACTAAGACTTATATACCGCTTCATAGTGCTTTACAGCCCTCTCTAAGCGGTTTACAGAGTCAGCATATCGTCCCCAACAACAATCCGGGTCCTCATTTCACCCACCTCGGAAGGATGGAAGGCTGAGTCAACCCTGAGCCGGTGAGATTTGAACAGCCGAACTGCAGATAACAGTCAGCTGAAGTGGCCTGCAGTACTGCATTTAACCACTGCGCCACCTCGGCTCTATATACTGTACTATATACTGTACTAGGCACGTGTGAAAATGAAAATGCAGATGCTCCTCGGCTTATTGGCTGCAGTGGGGTCCAAAGTTCCCGTCGTTAAGTGGGAGACCTTGGCTGAGCTCTGCCCTGTTTTACGACCTACCTCGCAAGTGAATGATGAACAGTTGATGAGTGAGTCTCCCGGTCGTGGAGCAAATCTGGCTTCCTCAATGACTTTGCTCGTCTCAAGAGATTGAGGTATTTCATGACCCAACTGGGTTACATCATCAGTATTAAAAAGGAGTGGGGTTTGCCAAAAGGAGGAAGAGGGGGGGGGAAGAGAGGGTGAGGAAGAGGAAGGAGGTGGAGGAAGAGCCATGTGGGGTCCTTGGTGCTATCTGAGCTTGCTTGTTTTCTTGCAGACGTTTCGTGACCCAACTAGGCTACATCATCAGTGCTAATAAGGAGTGGGGTTTGCAGAGACCGCAGAGTCCTTGGTACACTGATGATGTTACCTAGTTTGGCTACGAAACGTCTGCAAGAAAATCCATCAAGTTCAGAAAGCACCCCACAGTTAAACCCTGATCTACACAATATTCTCCTTTATTAGTGAGGCCGCGTAAGTGCCGAAAGGAAGACCTCTTAACTTCAGGATTTTGTAGAAATCTTATACGCTCCGTGCCTCTTCTGAACTTGGTGGTGGCAACGGGGTATTAGCAGCACCTGTTAGTAGCCCCCGCCATCTCAACTCTGCTGTTTCCGGTGTATGGTGTAAAACATAATCTCCAGGTTTCGTATTTCAGGAATCAACGCTGTGCCCAGAAAGGGCGACAGACGCAACTTTGCCAACGAATAAAAATAGGGCCCAAGGGTTTCATTCAATGCAATTCAGTCTCTCCGTTCTCGAGGGGGTCCTTAAGGACGTCGTGAGTGCCAAACAGACAGATTGCAAAAAATAAAATAAAATAAAAAAGTCGGGCAGACAGGAATTGTTTTCTTTTAAAATGGATTTGGCCATTGTCTTCTCCGGGAATCTAAAGGCCAGAGATCTCCCTGACCATATTCTGTTCTTTCCATATTTTCCATGGTAGATTTAATTTCTTCTGAATAAATAAACAGTATCATTATTTGCCTCTCCAAGTTAATCAAACGTAACATTTCGTTTCCGTCTTTTATTCTCTTTTACTGTAGGTAATATGTATATATCCTCAGATTTAATTTTATATAATAAACATTTCATGTAGTCAATTTTCCACCATTAATAGTATGAATCTGTTTCCTTCACATCATGTTCACTATTAACAATATTAACATATTTCATTTTATTCTGCTAGTAAATCCTTTTCCTTCCATCCTCCTTTCCTAACCTCTTAGAAAAATCCCTTCTTTTCTATTCTCTTCTTTCTACTCATTCACCTAGCTTTGTCTTTTTCCTGTTTTTATAGTTTCTATATTTTTTCTTCCCAATCCTTTTTCCTTCCTTTTAGTTTCATTGTTCTGGTAACTTTCCCCAAATTTCCTTTTACGGGTAACCCTTGACTTACATCCGTAATGGGGCCTGGCATTTCTGTTGATAAGTGAGACGCATAGCCGGTCGTACGAACAACTTTTATCTGTGGGGTTCGTCAGACACCTGAAAGCAACATAACATCACATTCATGTAGTATGATAGACAAGCAACATGTTCATCTTGGTGCAGTATATTATATAGTGTAATGTTATGCGAATATTGGTACAGAGCCATGATGGGGAACCTATGGTGCGTGTGCCACAGGGCCCATGTGGAGCCCTCTCTGTGGGCATGCGAGCTGTCGTCCAGCTCAGCTTCACTGCGCATGTGCGTATGCCTCCCGTCGGCCAGCTGATTTTTTGGGTCTGTGACGCACATGCGGGAGACTTGCGGGAGATGTGCATGAATGTGCGGGGGGCACACATGCAGATGCAGTGGTGGGGGCACGCACACATGCGCGGGAGCAACAGGGGGGTGCAGCAATCCCCCCCATGCCCCAGTTTTAGTTTCAGGAAGCTTTAGGAAGGCCTACTAGTCCCAAAATGGAATGTGTGGTGGGCTGTTTTTGGTCCCAGGAGGGGACGCGGGGGGGAACGTGCGGGGGTCAAAGCCCACTCTCTCGGCCTTCCGGAAAGCCATTAAAACCTGGCTGTTCTCACTAAATCGACTGTTGTAAGTTGAGGACTACCTAGTAATTTCCAAAACAATGAAGGTGTTGGCTGGCGAGGCCTTTTAATCAATTGCAGAATTAATGTTCATGTCAAGAATAGGCAGCTGGCGTCCTAGGAAGAAACCCCACTCCCAATGCAAATATCCATCAGTTTTCTGCAATCTCACACGGAAGATTATCGCATTTTAAACCCTTCTAATATCTCTGCACTCAGTAAAATTGGGTCGCATGATTATCCTGAGGTTGCAGATGACGGATTTATTGTGTTGTGGGTCATCTCAGGTTGCGTTTCTTAGCAAATCGCAACGGAGGGCTTACCGCCTGAATCAAAGTTGTGTGTTGTGGGTCCAAGTTTAGTTTGACAATGACGAGGAGTGTCGTCTTGTTTAGATTTGGGACTGGAACGCTACAACTCCTCCTCCAGCCATTTACTCCCACGTTCGCCTTTGCTACCTGCATAGTAGTGCGCGAGTAACTTAGTCGCTGCCTGTAAGGATTGTGGTTTTGTGTGTGTGCTGCAATCAGTTTTGTTTGGGGATATCAGTCAATCCAGTCTCAAGATCTGGTGGCGTTTGATCTTTGGTGGAGCGCATCAATATTGCCTTTTATCGGCATAAAAACATATCCACATTAACTACTCAAAAGCCTTATGGATTTGCAAAACGCTCTGAACCAAGAAGAGGTTGCAATAATACTGGCATGAAAAACCAACTCCAGTTTGACTGAAATGTTGTATGTGGATAGCTTGGTCTAGTGGTTAAGGCACCAGGGTAGAAAGCAGGAGGCCGTGAATTCAAGTCCTGCCTTACCTGGGTGATCTTGGACCCATCACCAGGAGACTGCTAGTTCTACCTTAGCCGTGAAAACTGGCTGGGTAATATTGAGCCAATCATCAGGAGACCGTGAGTTCTAGTCCCACCTTAAGCTATGAAACCCAGCTTGGTGACCTTGAGCCAATCACCAGCTGACTGTGAGTTCTAATCTTGCTTTAGGCATGAAAGCCAGTCGGTGACTTTTGGGCCAGTCATTTTCTCTGTCAGTTGTGGGGAAAACAGGAGGAAGGAAGGAAGGAAGGAAGGAAGGAAGGAAGGAAGGAAGGAAGGAAGGAAGGAAGGAAGGAAGGAAGGAAGGTGTGCTGGATGTGTTCTCCACCATGCATTATTTCTTGAAATAATGAAAGTCGGATACAAACAAACAAAAGGTTGTATGAAGATAAGTTAGATAAATAACCAACATCTGTTCAGCAGGTACATTCTCATTGTGCCCAGAGAGAGAAATATCTGCCTCTACCTAGGATCGAACTCATAGCCTCTGGATTGTGGGGCGAGAACTCCACTTCTAGGTTACCGTAACTGACAGACAGACAGACAGACACACACACACACACACACACACACACTGGTGCATGTGTATTGGGTGAAATCCAGCAGGTTCTGGAGAACCGGTAGCAGAAAATTTGAGTAGTTTGGAGAACCGGCAAATGCCATCTCTGGTTGGCCCCAGAGTGGGGAGGGAATGGGGATTTTGCAGTATCCTTCCCCTGCCACGCCCACCAAGCCAGGCCACGCCCACAGAACTGGCAGTAAAAAAATTTGAATTCCACCCCTGATGTGTACTGTATTTTTCGGAGTATAAGATGCACCTTTTTTTCCTCCAAAAAAAAAAAGGCTTAAAATCTGGGTGCATCTTATACACCGAATACAGCATTTACCGCCCCTTCACCAAAATGGTGGTGCAGAGCCTGCAGGAGGCTTTCAGAGAGGCTCCTGGGGGCTGGGGAGGGCAGAAATGAGCAAAAAACGGGCTGTTTTTTGCCCCTCCCGAGCAGCACTCTATAAGCCTCCATAAGGCTATGCATGCAATTTTTGTGGCAAAAGATGGGCCCATTTTAGCAAAAAATGGCCCATTTTTTGCTCATTTTGCCCCTCCCGGAGCACTCTGCAAGTCCCCCCCCAAGGCTATTCATGCCTTTAAAAAAAGGGGGGCTGTTTTCGCAGAAAATGGGGCATTTTTGGGAGGTTTGCAGAGTGCAAAAACTTTTTTTCCCCCTTTTGGAAAGCTCTTTAACTGATTGATGAGAATTACGTGGATCAAGTGCTGTGCCAGCAGAAACAAAGTCTTAGGTGCTGCAGATTGTCAGCGATTTCCTTCTCCAGCACATAGATAAATGCACCTGGAAACATCTACCTACCTACCTACTCTCCCTCTCTCTCCCTACCTACCTACTTTATTTCTCTCTCTATCCCTCTACCTACCTACCTACCTACCTACCTACCTACCTACCTACCTACCTACCTACCTACTCTCTCTCTCCCTTCCTATCTACTAAATTTCTCTCTCTCTATCCCTCTATCTACATACCTACCTACTCTCTCTCTCTCCCTCTCCCTACCTATATACTGTATTTCTCTCTCTCTCTATCCCTCTACCTACCAACCTACATTCTCTCTCTCTCTCTCTTTCTCTCTCTCTCCCCCTACCTACTGTATTTCTCTATCTCTCTATTTCTTTTTCTCTCTCTCTATCCCTTTATCTACCTCCCTACCTCCCTACCTACCTCCCTAACTACTCTCTCTCTCTCTTCCTCTACCTACCTACCTACAGACTCTCTCTCCCCCTACCTATCTACTGTATTTCTCTCTCTCTCTTTCTTTTTCTCTCTCTATCCCTTTATCTACCTACTTACCTACCTACCTAACTACTCTCTCCCCCTACCTATCTACTGTATTTCTCTCTCTCTCTTTCTCTTTCTCTCTCTATCCCTTTATCTACCTACTTACCTACCTACCTAACTACTCTCTCTTCCTACCTGCTGTATTTCTCTTTCTGTCCCTCTCTATCCCTCTATCTACCTACCTACTTTTTTTAAAAAATTGCCTCTTCAAAACCTTGGTGCATCTTATACTCTGAAAAATACAGTATATATGTGTGTATATGCATATAACAAAATGATACATCTATCAACCTGGAAAAATAGGTTGTTTACTTTGGTTTAGCAATCTCATTATATTACACCGTAAAAAATTAAATCTCATTTGTTTACACGGTAGCATCCAATGATCAAAATGAGCATGTTTTCTGGCCTGGACGGCAATATTATCATTCCTCCCCCCTTCTTCCTACCCTATCAGCCAGTCCCAGTTATCTCTACTCAGGGAGTCAGCATCAATAGGCGGTCTAATTTTGTCTCCCTGGGAAATGTGAGAAGGCGCGAACCTCCCCGGAATTCTAATTGTGTTTTTAAAGTATTAGGAAAACGGAAATCTCCGGCTGATATTCCTTCCCCGTCAGATCATGCGGTCCGATATAACTGGGTATTTCTGAACAGGAACTGGCATCGGTGTGTGTGGCTGTTGAGAACGGTGTCGATTGCGGGTGTAGGATAAGTTGTGTGCTTCGAAGAAGGAGGGTGCCATTTGCTCTCCCTGCTCTGAAAAGATTTAAGGGAGGACAGAATTCAGATTTTACTAGCCCGGTGAGTATGTTGTGGACTACAGCCTTTAAAAAGAAATCAAATGCGTAACACTGATCTGAGTTTTAATACGCAATAAATACATCTATTGATGATTGTTGGTAATTTCTCGGTTTCGAAGAGGGAGATAGCACATGTTTAGCACAAGCGGTAACAGGCTGGATGAGGGCAGATGAACTATAATTAAATACTTTTAATGAGTTGTTTGTTTTCTAACTAGGTAATGTATGTGTGTGCCAAAGGAAACTTCCTCCTTCTGAAGTTGTATGCAATTGGTTTGTGTATTGCCTGAGGAGACACAAAAAATGGTTTTGTGTGTCTCCTCAATTGTTAATTGTATACGTTAATAATACGTATCGATAAACAATTGTTTAGTTGTTTATCGATACCTATTATTATTTTTTCGTCTTTCAAATTGTCTTCCACCGGTGCTGCAGTTAGATAGATGGAGGGGTAATAACACATATCTTTGAAGGTACAGTGGATAGGTATCAATTGTATTATTATTATTATTTTTTCCTAACAAGATCTGCCTATGCTTTGAGGAGAGCTGTGGAAGGTTAGATTTATTTATGATTGTGGCTACAAGACTATTGTAAGTGCAAAAATGGAAATACTCTGAAATACACACAGTCTACGCACAGTGAAAGAATGGTTGGTGAAGATGACACAACTGGTAGAGGTGGCAAAATTAAGTGGCTTGATTAGAGAAAGGTCAACAATTGCATTTGTCAGTGCTAGGAAAGCTTTGAAAAAAAGAGAAAAACGAATGTGATTTTTTGGGGGTTTGAAGATTAGAAAGTTAGTTTATGGAAAGAAGGAAATTATGATGTAATTGTAAAATGAGAGGATAAAATGTAAATGCATTTGTAAGCACTGTCAAAAACATCAGAACCTTCCTTCCTTCCTTTTTTCCTTCTTTCCCTCCCTCCTTTCCTTCCTTCTTTCTCTTTCTTTCTCTCCTTCCTTTCTTCCCTCCTCCTTCCTTCCTCTTTTCTCTCTTTTCCTTCCTTCCTTCCCTCCTTCCTTCCCTTCCTTCTTTCTCTCTTTCTCTTTCTCCCATTCTCTTTCTTTCTCTCCTTCCTTCCTTCCCTCCTTCCCTCCCTTCCTTCTTTCTCTCTTTCTCTTTCTCCCATTGCCTTTCTTTCTCTCCTTCCTCCCTCCCTTTCTCTTTTTCTCCCTCCCTTCCTCACCCTTCTTTTGCTCTTTCATTTCTTTTCTCCTATTTTTGTAGTTTTTATCTTGTTTACAATTTCCTCCATTAAAAGTTTATATATGTATGTGCGTGTGTGTTGCATTTGTGCTGATAAATAAATAAAGGGAGACTAGTATAGATCTATTTCAAGCTATTTAGCTCTCATCAGCTAGCCATACCCTTACTGGGAATCGAACCTGGGTTGTATTACATATCAAGCAGTTATATTAGCCACTAAGCCACAGGCTCTCTCTCTCTCTCTATGTGTGTGTGTGTGTGTGTGTGTGTGTGTGTGGAAATGCTCAGCAAGGCAGGACAGATGGCTGCAGAAAAGATGGTTTAATCCTAGTTAATCATTAGGATTAATATAGCAATAGCAATAGCAGTAGACTTATATACCGCTTCATAGGGCTTTCAGCCCTCTCTAAGCGTTTTACAGAGAGTCAGCATATTGCCCCCAACAATCTGGGTCCTCATTTTACCCACCTCGGAAGGATGGAAGGCTGAGTCAACCCTGAGCCGGTGAGATTTGAACCGCTGAACTGCTGATCTAGCAGTAGCCTGCAGTGCTGCATTTAACCACTGCGCCACCTCGGCTCTTCATTAAATCTAACTAGGGTTAGGGTTAGGGTTCCTCAGTGCATTGGAAGTGAGGCTGCCTCTGAAATTGTTGCAGAAGCTTCATTTAGTGCTAGAAAATGATTAACTAGGATTAAACCATCTTTTCTGCAGCCATCTGTCCTGCCTTCCTGAGCATTTCCACACCCACCGTAAAGAGATGGGGTTATATGTTTTGCTTTAATTTATTGCTCAGCCGTGCGTTCTCCTTTAATGGAGCCTCTGGAGAAATACTTCACAACAATGAGTGTGCAATAAGTATTATCGTCTAGTTTCTTTTTAAGACCAACTTGGTGGATGTTTTTTCCAGATTTGCTGATCACAAGTTCCAGACTTGACTTTATTGTGTATATTAAAAAAGGTGCTTTTATCAGTCCTGAATCTACCTTAGTTTTAAGAGAGGCGAATTCGTGTTTTTTCTATCCCGAAAGAAGGAGAAAGTGCAGGAAGTAAAAGAGGAAAAGGAAAGAAAAAAATAATTCTAAATTTCTTTATAGCAGTTATAGCAGTCTAAAATCACTCCTCTTCCTCTCAGATTTTCTGATGATTTTTAATATTGTTGACCTCTTATAGCAATAGCAGTTAGACTTATATGCCGCTTCATAGGGCTTTCAGCCCTCTCTAAGCGGTTTACAGAGTCAGCATATCGCCCCCACAGTCTGGGTCCTCATTTCACCCACCTCGGAAGGATGGAAGGCTGAGTCAACCTTGAGCCTGGTGAGATTTGAACCGCCGAACTGCAGATAGCAGTCAGCTGAAGTGGCCTGCAGTACTGCACTCTACCCACTGCGCCACCTCGGCTCTTGTGGTCCAGAAATATTTATTTTTATTGGCTTCCTAGTATTGCAATATTAATCAATAGATAAAAGTTTGCTGTAGCATATAGTGTATAATAGACCATATCAGGTGAAGAATTCTGTGATATAAATGAATTAGAAAGAGATTTTTCCTTTCATATTAGCTTTCCCCCCCCTTAGAATTTCCCCCCAAAATGGAAGAAAACAGTGGTCTTTCCCTGACCAATGGAGTAAAAAATTCAAAGGGAGATTTTTCTACCATTAATTAGGCTATTTGGAATTTTTTTATATAAAAAAAGAACATTTATTGCATAGTTTTGTCTCTAGGCTGACCTTCAATTTCATTAAATCAGCAACTTTTTGATATGTGGACTTCAGTTCCTAGAATTCCCCAGGGAGCAACATAGAAAAACAGAAAGGGGTAATTATTACAATTGATTGCCAGGAGCTAAGCACATATAATTATAGTGCTGTTTTGCATAAGATTAAAACAGTATTTAAGTAAGAGCAGCATCTATTCAAAATTATTTAGGTTATATTTTAACATTGTTTTTCCCTAAAAAATTTAACTTTGTTCAGTGGAATATGACTTGTTTTGGCAACAGTTTTCCCCCTGGCATATATATATAATATAATAAATGGATCCTATTTATTATAGTCACTATTCAACAAATTAACCAGCCAAAAATAATGTAACAAAACCCATGAAATCATTATATAGGAAGAGAAAACATAAACATTGCCTTGGACTTAAGTGACTTATGACCGTGATTCACACTTAGATAGATAGATTTATAGATAGATAGATAAATGTATAGATAGACATAGATATAGATAGATATAGATATACAGAGAGCTGGATAGATAGATAGATGATAGATAGATGATAAATAGATAGATGATAATGATAGATAGATAGATGATAAATAGATAGATAGATAGATAGATAGATAGATAGATAGATAGATAGATAGATAGATAGATGGTAAAGATGATAGATGGATAGATAGATAGATGATAGATAGATAGATGATAGATAGATAATAGATAGATAGATAGATAGATAGATAGATAGATAGAGATAGAGATAGATAGATAGAGACAGAGACAGAGACAGAGACAGAGACAGACAGAGAGAGATGGAGATATAGAGATATAGATATAGAGATAGAGATAGACAGATAGATTTATAGATAGATAAATGTATAGATAGACATAGATATAGATATATATAGAGATAGCTAGCTAGCTAGCTAGCTAGATAGATAGATAGATAGATAGATGGATGGTAAAGATGATAGATAGATAGATAGATAGATAGATAGATAGATAGATAGATAGATAGATAGATAGATAGATAGATAGATACAGGTGTATAGATAGATGTATAGATAGACAGACATAGATATAGATATACAGAGAGATAGCTGTATTAGATAAAGAGATAGAGATAGAGACAGAGATGAAGATTGATAGAGATGTATAGATATATAGATAAGATACAGATAGATATAGATATATTTATTTATCTATTGAATTTATAATGCCGTCTATTCAACCATGGCAACTCAAGAAGAAGATAGATAGACAGACAGACAGACAGATAGGGATAGATAGATACTGTATATATGTATATATATATATATATATATATATATATATATATATATAGATAGATAGATAGATAGATATAGATATAGATATAGATATAGATATAGATATAGATATAGATATAGATATAGATAGATAGATATAGATACTGTATGTATATATATATATATATATATATATATATATAGATAGATAGATAGATAGATAGATAGATAGATATAGATACTGTATATATATATATATATATAGATAGATAGATAGATAGATAGATAGATAGATATAGATACTGTGTATATATATATATATATATATATATATATATATATATATATATATATATATATATATACATACACACACACACACACACACACATACATACATACATACATACATACATACACAGATCAGGGAGCCACCTAACATTTGAGAAACTGATTTATCTTTAAAAACTAGTCTTAAAACCAGAGGGTTTTCTCCTCCTCCTGGTAAGGAAGGATCGGAAGGCATGTAATCCTCGACTTACAACCCTGTGTTTACTTTTCTTCTCCGCAGGAAGAGGAGGAGGAGGAGGAGGGAGAGCAGTGTCTTGGGGAAGTGACCTTGGAGTAGCCCCGGGTCTTTTAAGGCCACAAAATTGTTTTCTGAGAATTGGGCTGAAATCTCTTCCAAGAGAAGAGTGACCATTTCCTACATGAGCCAGAGATTTATGTCATTCTTGTCGGGGTTGGGAGGGGTTGGGGGGGGCTTCTGGAAGGCCAACCAGCGGGAGAAAACACAATTATGGGCAATTTATGTCCCAGCCGAGATGGCGTTTGAGTCCAGCCAATTCTTAATTCTTCGCGTTCTCGTTATTGCTGTATTTGAGACTTTTTTTACTTCTCTTAAAAATTGGGTCTCAGTCAACAAGATTAACTAACTGAAGGAAAGGGGTTTTTTTCTTTCTTTTGCAAATTATACCGTCTTAAAAACTAGCATTTCCTTTCTTCCTTGGGGCTATTTTGAAGGATGTGATCTCCATTTTCCCGAGCAATAAATATCCTTACTGTATTACATGTTGCCCGTTGGCAGCGTTTATTCGTTGCCGTCAGAAGCGTGCCCTTTTTTTAATTGCTTTGTTCTATAACTTACCAACGAAAGTATGGGACGCGTTGGCTCAGTGGCCAAGATGCTGAGCTTGTTGATCAGAAAGGTTGGCGGTTCGGCGGTTCGAATCCCTAGCTCCGCGTAACGGTGTGAGCTCCGGTGACTTGTCCCAGCTTCTGCCAAGCTGAAATTTTGTTAATTGTGGTCATAAGTTTAAGACTACCTCTCTCAATTTTCTAGTATTTACCATACGTTCTCAGCCGTGTCGAAAGATTACAGAAGTGGGAGGTATCACCTGTGAAAAAAAAATCTTTGGCCTGAACAAAGTCATATTTTCTTGGAGTTGTGGTTTTGGTGTTCCTTGTCATTGTCCTGACTTAGTGGAGACACACAAGGATGCTCTCTCCGCGTCTTCAGAAAATGAGGGTATCAGGTAAGCCAACGCTCCTTTCTAACACAAAGTTGTTTCCCCTCTCAAGATTGCAGTATGTAGCTGGTGTAGAAGACCAGCGGTGACCTAGAAGGCTCTCATGGACCATGGTGAAGGCAAAGTCCATCTCCTGCTGAAGAAGAGGAGACGTGAGGATGTCTCTGGGAGCATGGATCTTCAAGAAGACAGCCTTGGATGTTGATGGCAACAAAGCATTTGCATTTGGGTAAGTGCCATTGGCTGTTTCGGCTGCAGGATGGAATGGATGGACGGGCGGGGGGAGCTTTGACACCGAAGATCTTGAGATGTTGAACTGAACGGGATAAAAACTCTCAGGTAGGTAATAAAACTAGAGTCTCAGGTGAGTCCATTGTTTTCTTCCTTAATTTTACTTTGTGGGATTTCAGAGTGCTTCTTGGTCCCAATCCTTAACAACAACAACAACTACTACTACTACTACTACTACTACTACTATTACTACTACTACTACTTCTTCTTCTCCCTCTCTCTCCTTCTTCCTCTTCTTCCTTCTCTTCCTCCTCCTCCTTCACTTTCTCTTCCTCCTTCACTTTCTCTTCCTCCTCTTTCTCCTTCTCTTTCTCCTCCTCCTCTCCCTTTTCCTGCTCTTCCTCCTCCTCTTCTTTCCTCCTTCCTTCTCTTCTTCCTCTTCCTTTCCTCTTCCTTCTTCCTCTTCTTCCTACTCTTCTTCCTCCTCCTATTCTTCTCCCTCCTTCCTCTTCCTCCTCCTCCTCCTCCTCTTCTTCTTCTTCCTCTCCTCTTCCTCTCCATCTCCTCCTCCTCCTCCTCCTCTTCTCCTTATTTTACTTCTTCTTCTTCCTTCCCCTTCCCCCTTCCCTCCTCCTCTTTTTATTAACTTGAAATTGTGCGTTGTAACCAGTGGCGGATTAATTACGCAGCATAACCTCTTTTTATTTTAGAGATTCTTGAAACTCATCCGTGAAAATAAAAATTAAAACATGGACGGCCACATCAGGATCCAAAGCTGTCAGAGGAATCCTAGAGAGCCAGTGAAAAAGGTAAAACCTTGGTCTTCCATCACCACCTTCATTTGGCTGAGCGACTGTTTGATGGCTCACGATAAAAGGTTTCCTTTTTCCTTGACTTTCTTAAGAAAAGAACGTTTCACAGACAATTTAGCAAGAAGTCTGCTAAGCCAGCTTTAATAAGTCCCACTGTCCGTAAGTCGGCGATTTTTTAAAAAGATGGAGTCCATGCGTTGACCAAGTCCATTCAGAGCCAATGAGATGTTTCCTCTCTGGAGATCTGGAAACAATTTGGCCATAGCACAACTTCAACAACACTTGGGTTCCTTTTTTCTGGGTTGAACATGAATAGGTTTTCGTGTTTTCCTAGAGACGTGAGTTCTTGTCTCAAATGTTCTTGGATGCACTTATCCAGCCTTTGCTGGAATGAACAATGATGTTGTTGTTAGTTGTGAAGTCATGTCCGACCCATCACATCCCCATGGACAACCTTCTTCCAGGCCTTCCTGTCCTCTACCATCCCCCAGAGTCCATTTAAGCTGAGGCCGACTGCTTTGATGACTCCATCCAGCCATCTCATTGTCCCCTTCTTCTTTTGCCCTCCATCGTTCCCAGCATGAGGCTCTTCTCCAGGGAGTCCTTCCTTCTCTTTAGGTGGCCAAAGTCTTTGAGTTTCCTCTTCAGGATCTGGCCTTCTAAAGAGCAGTCAGGGTTGATCTCCTCTAGGACTGACCGGTTGGATGGCCTTGCAGTCCAAGGGACTCATAGGAGTCTTCTCTAGCAATTATAATACATTTAATTTAATAAACCCTTCAAATCTAATTTTCTTCTCCTTTAGCAAGGTTCTGGTCTCCTAGCTTTTGAGGAGCCATTAAAAAGACTTCCCCCCCCCCCAATTCTTGCACTTAGTTTGAACACCAGGAGACGCAAAATCTTAAGACCTCAGGATAAAATACTAGTTCAGTGTTTCTCAACCTTGGCAACTTGAAGATGTCCGGACTTCAACTCCCAGAATTCCCCAGCCAGCGAATGCATTCGCTGGCTGGGGAATTCTGGGAGTTGAAGTCCGGACATCTTCAAGTTGCCAAGGTTGAGAAACACTGTACTAGTTTCTATGCACTCCTGAGTTTAAAAAAAACCCCAAAAAGAGAAAACTTCACAGAATAGCTGTAGTCCTCAACATCACTGAGCCCAGAATTTATGTCGCTAAGCGAGAAATTTGTGAAGCGGGATTTGCTCCATTTTATGACTTTTCTTGCCGCTGTCGTTAAGTGAATCCCTGCCGTTGCTAACTTAATAACAAGGTTGTTAAGTGAATCTGACTTTTCCGTTGACTTTAGGTCCCAAAAGAGGAATTGCATTTACCACAACTGAGCGAGACTGTTGTTAAGCGAGTTTCGCCTCAGTTTACGGCCTTTCCTGACGATGTTGTTAAGTGAGTCACTGCAGTTGTTGAATTAGTCACACGGTTGTTAAGTGAATCTGGCTTCCCCATTGACGTTGCTAGTCGGAAGGTCGCAAAAGGGGGATCATATTTTACCACAACTCAGCAAGACCGTTGTTAAGTGAGTTTTCCCTCATTGTACAGCCATTCTTGCCAATGTTGTTAAGTGAGTCACTGCAGTTGTTGAATTAGTAACATGGTTGTTAAGTGAATCTGGTTTCCCCATCGACATTGCTTTTGTCCGAAGGCCATAAAAAGGGGATCGTATTTACCACAACCAAGCCCCAAATTTTGATTGCTAAGCGAGATCCTTGTTAAGTGAGTTTTGCCTCACTTTACGGCCATTCTTGCCACTGTTGTTAAGTGAATTCCCACAGTTGTTAAGTTAGTATAGGTTCCCCTTCTTGAACAGGGGGCTGGACTAGAAGACCTCCGAGGTCCCTTCCAGCTGTATTCTATTCTATATTCTAGTAACACAGTTGTGAAGTGAATTTGCCTTCCCCCTCGACGATGCTAATCAGAAGGTCGTACGAAAATCACATTTAACCATCTCCTTATTTATTTTCTTATTTATTTCAAAAACAGACCTCCAGCGAATCTTCCCTCTCTCCTATGACGCCCTTGTTGCAAAGTCAAAAACCGTTGTGTACCATATCAACACAAGATCTGTCGAAAAAAGATGAACGTTTCAATGAGGTTTGGCATTTCTTCGGTTTTTAAATTCATAATAATAATAATATGAATTACGCCTTTGTTATGCTCTTCACCATGTCATTCAGCAAGGAAGTATGAGACTCTTCCCTCCATCCCATTCACTATCTTTTAAATTTATTTTTATATATGAAGTGATTTTAGTATAATTTCTTTGCCCCTTGTGAGCAGCCCAGAGTCTTTGAGAGTCGGGTGACATACAAGTTGTTGTTATTTTCATATAAACCTTGTTCCTTAAGGATTAGAGAAAAGATAGCAATAGCAGTTAGACTTATATACCGCTTCATAGGGCTTTCGGCCCTCTCTAAGCGGTTTACAGAGTCAGCATATTGCCCCCACAATCTGGGTCCTCATTTCACCCACCTCGGAAGGATGGAAGGCTGAGTCAACCCTGAGCCGGTGAACAGCCGAACTGTAGAATTACAGTCAGCTGAAGTAGCCTGCAGTGCTGCATTTAACCACTGCGCCACCTCGGCACAGATGTTAGCTGTGAGGTACTGAGACTGTTTTCATATAGTTCACGAAAGTTTTTATATAGGTTCAATTACAGAGAGGCCCTCAATATATTTCCCTTTTTAGACTGAATATTTATTTTGATGTTAAACTAAGCCATACACTGAAATATATTAAAAAAATTCTGAATTGTTTGTATTTATATTGTTGCTTAATTAGACAATAGCTAAGCTTTCTCATCTGATTTCTCTCTGTTGGGAGAAAGAAAATAGATGTATTCTTAGCCAAAACAGAAGACAAGTTTCTTAAACTTCATTCCTAACACATTTCCTTGCAGTTAAAAACAAATCCCGCTGGATTGAAAAAAAAATGCAAATTTTCCTGAATTTTGGATGAATGGATGGATAGATAGACAGACAGACGATAGATAGATAGATAGATAGAAAGAAAGAAAGAAAGAGATAGATAATGATAGTTAGATGATAGATAGATAGAGGATAGATACATAGATGATAGATAGATAATAGATAGATAGATAGATAGATAGATAGATAGATAGATAGATATAGAGTGAAATAGATAGATAAATAGATGGATGGATGGATGGAGGGATGGATAGATGGATAGATTGATAGACAGACACATAGACAGATAGATAGACAGACAGACAGACAGACAGACAGACAGACAGATGATAGATAGAGATAGATAATGATAATTAGATGATAGATAAATGATAGATAGATAGATGTTAAATACATAGATACATAGCTAGCTAGCTAGCTAGATAATGATAATTAGATGATAGATAGATGATAGATAAATAGATGATAAATAGATCATAGATAGATAGATGATATATATATATATACAGGGCGGGGCATAACCTTTTCCTAGGGGGTCACAGCAAGATCGACAGCAGTTTACAACTTCCGCGACACCTCATTTTAAAGCCCATAAAAAACTGAATTGAATGAGCTATTAAATGTTAAATTTGCTTTAAGAATGGCTGGAAAATTCGATTCGGAAGAACAAAGGATCATTGACAGAATAAAATGCATTGCCTTTCGAGAGGCTCGCGATGCTGGAGCGACGTTTATCAATCGAAAATGGATTGCAAACAAATTGAAACGTCATCCGGATTGGGTTACTGATAATTGGAACAAAACAGCCCAAGAATGTTTCACAAAATTTGGAGAAGGGCGTCCTCTGCAACTGTCCCAAGAAAGCAAAGCCATCATTGCAACTGGCAGTCGCAAACAACGAAAAGGAAACCGAAAAGTGGCCCAAGAAATCCTTCAAATTCGTGGAAAACGAATGACGTCTGGCCGGGAAATTCGCCAGATCTCAATCCGGCAGAGAACATTGGGGCCATAATTAAGGATGAAGTGGAAGCTCTGATGATTCAGGAGCAAGGTCAAAATCAATATTCGGTTGAAACTTTGAGAATGAATTTGGAAAATGTGTTGAAAAATCTGGAAAATCGAACGGAACTGTTTGAAGATTTGTTGTGTTCTTATCCACCTCGTTTGAATGCTGTTCGAAGGGCTAATGGTGGTCATACTGACTATTAAATCGTGTCAATAAACTCAGTTTTTGATGGGCTTTCGAATGGTGTATGAATTATTTGTGTTGTTATTACAAGTGTTGCTGTGACCCCCTAGGAAAAGGTTATGCCCCGCCCTGTGTATGTATGTATGTATGTATGTATGTATGTATGTATGTATGTATGTATGTATATATATATATATATATATATATATATATATGATATATGATATATGTTAGATAGATAGATAGATAGATAGATAGATAGATGATAGATGATAGATAGATGAAAGTGATAGATAGATTAGATAGATAGATAGATAGATAGATAGATAGATAGATAGATAGATAGATAGATAAGATAGATATAAACATGCACAGCAGATATAGCTTTCTTTGTAAAACTTCTGGAAGACGTTAAAAAAAAACCTAACTAGCATCAAATATACATCTTCTTTTGCTAAAGCCTGAAGTATAATATAGTATTTAAAACCTGTCTATATTTCTTTCAATAATTTATGTGATCTCTTTTTATATATATGTATTTCTTTTTTAAATTACAGGTCACTTTTCTCTGTTTTGCTAGTGAGGCTGCTCTTCCACCTAAGGTATGGTCTTCCTTGAGTCAGAAGGTAGATCAAAAGGTCGTGCTTCATAATTAAGATGAACAAATTCTATCTACATTCCAGTAACGACAATCCTTGACTTACGGCCACAATTGAAACCAAAATTCTGTTGCTAAGTGAGACATTTGTTAAGGGAGCTTTGCTCCATTTTTATGACCTTTCTTGCCACAGTTGTTAAGTGACTCCCTGCGGTTGTTAAGTGGGTCACAGGGTTGTTAAGTGAAGCTGGCTTCCCCATTGACTTTGCTTGCAGGTTGTGACTCTACAACTGTCATAAATAGGAAACAGTTTCCAAGCATCTGAATTTTGATCACATGGCCATGGGGATGCTGATACGGTCGTAAGTGTGAAAAATGGTCATAGGTTTCCTTTTTCAGTACCGTTGTTAAGTGAATCTGGCTTCCTCGTTGACTTGGATTGTTGAGAGTTCACAAAAGGGGATCACATATGCAACCGCCATAAGTACATGCCAGTTGCCAAGCAGCCAAATTTTGATCATGTGACCATGAGGATGCTACAATCATCGTACGGGTGAAAAGTGGCCGTAAGTCTCTTTTCAGCGCCGTTGTACCTTCCAATGGCCACTAAATGAATGGTTGAAAGTCTTGCTTATGTCACGCAATTTCAAAATAGGGTGGAGAAATTCTGCTGAAGTGAAGATTGAATATTGCGTATTGGCCGAAAAGGTATCAGAGGAAATGAAACTTTCTGGAGAAACAAACATAACTCTATCATATTAATGACGATGATTTTATTATTCCCCCCCCCCCCAAAAGAACAATGTGTTTAGAATATAATGTCAACTGCTAAAGTTGTCGTGGTGAGAGAAGGGGAGGGGAGCGCATTCAACGCATACTTTCGGCTAGAGTCAGATCTCAGAATACCACAGCAGGCTTGGGAGGGGTGCACCTCATTGGGGAATGTGATTGATGACACAGACTGAGGGGAGGGAAGGAACAGGGGTAAAGTTCAAATAAAGCTGAGATCTGATTGTCTGTCAGGTTTCCCCAAAATGCCCTAATTGATTCATGAGTCTCGGGCCAAACTTCAAAAGAAAATTAGTCATTTATTAGAAGCATTTATTTTGGCAAGATCTTTTCGCAATCAGAACTTAGCCTTATTTGAATTATAGCTGAACTTTACCAGATTATAGCTGTTTCCCGGGTATTTATTTATCCTAATCCATACATTTGTCTTCAAAAATAATCCCGGACCAAACGTAATTTCTAATGTTGGATTTTTCCCCTTACCAGAGGGAGCCCCCTTGTGGAGTACTGTGAAGCCGTTAACATGGCAACTCCACTGGGCTGTACAGTAGAAGCCATTTTACGGCAGTACATTAGAAGCCATTTTAAGGCACAACAGGCTGCATCTTAACAGAACACACACCCTGAGGGGTGTTAGGGGGTGTCTTAATCCCCAGATTTTGCTGGAAATCATTTTTGGTTTGATCCTTTGAAGAAAAGCTCCGATGTTTGGGATGAAAAACGCATTGGCGGGATTGGCTGATAATTTCCCTACTCGATGGAATTGTTGTTCAAGGGTGCTCTGCTTGGTTTAGGAACTGGCAACTGTCTCTGTGGGCCTTCCAGATGTTCTGAAATCAAGCCACTGGTGCAGTTTGCATGACCAGGAAGCTCTTTTGCTAAAGGACATTTGTAAACCAACGGAGACTTGTGATGACTTCAGAAACAAGGTAAGAGAATATAGCATGCTGCTATTGAATAGAGTAGAGTAGAATATAGAATAGAATAGTAGAATAGAGTAGAATAAAGAATATAGAGTAGAATAGAGTAGAATATAGAATATAGAATATAGAATATAGAATATAGAATATAGAATATAGAATATAGAATATAGAATATAGAATATAGAATATAGAATATAGAATATAGAATATAGAATATAGAATATAGAATATAGAATATAGAATATAGAATATAGAATATAGAATAGAGTAGAATATAGAATAGAATATAGAATATAGAATATAGAATAGAGTAGAATATAGAATAAAGTAGAGTATAGAATATAGAATATAGAATATAGAATATAAAATATAGAATATAGAATATAGAATATAGAATATAGAATATAGAATAGAATATAGAATAGAGTAGAATATAGAATATAGAATATAGAATATAGAATATAGAATATAGAATATAGAATATAGAATATAGAATATAGAATATAGAATATAGAATATAGAATATAGAATATAGAATATAGAATATAGAGTAGAATAGAATAGAATACCTATAGAAAACAGAATTGGCAGGGACCTTGGAGGTCTTCTAGTCCAATCCCCCGCATAGGCAGGAAACACTATACTATTTCAGACAAATGGTTGTCCAAGCTTTTCTTGAAAACTTCCAGTGTTGGAGCATTCAGAACTTCTTGTGGCAAGTTGTTCCACTGGTTAATTGTTCTGTCAGGAAATTTCTCCTGAGTTCTAAGTTGCTTCTCTCCTTGATTAGTTTCCACCCATTGCTTCTTGTTCCATCCTCAGGTGCTTTGGAGAATAGTTTGGCTCCCTCTTCTTTGGGGCAACCCCTGAGATATTGGAAGACTGCTCTCCTGTCTCCCCTAGTCCTTCTTTTCATTAAACTAGTCCTACCCAGTTCCTACAACTGTTCTTCATATGTTTTAGCCTCCAGTCCCCTAATCCTCTTGGTTGCTCTTCTCTGCACCCTTTCCAGAGTCTATGTATACATACCCTACCCCCCCCCCCCGCGAGGTAGTGCTTGAGCACAATTGAGTGCATCATTTCTGTTGCTAAGTGAGACAGTTTTTGAGTGAACTTTGCCCCATTGTACGACTGAGGCCCCATGATCCCCTTTTGCGACGTTCTGACCAGCAGTCAATGGGGAAGCCAGATCCACTTAACATCCCGGTTGCCAATTTGTCAACTGCAGTGATTAACCACTGGGAGGCCGGGAAATGGGGCAAAGTTCCCTTTAGTGATGTCTCCCTCAGCCACAGAAATTTTGGGGGCCTCTTGTGGTCATAATTCAAGGACCACCACTATAGCTGCTCATAAATAACCTATGGGTTTTTTCCCCCCCCTTCTCTTGTCACCAGAATTGTGTGTCACGAGTGCTGTGTGTGATGAGATTGTCGCCTTCGTTTGCGAGGCTCAGAGGGGACGCTGTGTTGACGCTGCTGGGCAAGTACACCGCCGCGATAAGGTGCAGTGAGGATATGCGCTCGCTGCAAAAACAGACACCGGACTCAACCCACACCGAGAACGACGACACAAATCAATCCGTGTCGTCCATCGAAGACGATTTCGTGACCGCGTTAGAACACTTAGAGGAAGACGAGCCGGGGAAAACAACCCATATCGGTTAGTGGCCCCCCCTGGGATGCGGTAACCTCTTCAATATTTGGGGTTTCGGCAATGGATGTTTAAGGGCACGTTAAAGTCATTGAATTTGACTTTCCAGAAATAATTTTCGCCTGTAGTATGTTGTGTGAGAACTGGGGGGTGGCGCGGTGGTTAGAATGCAGTATTGCAGGCTGATTCCGCTCACTGCCAGGAGTTCGATCGTAACCGACTCCAGGTTGATTCATCCTTCCATCCTTTTGAAGTTCGTAAAATAAGGACCTACAATTATTAGACGTCTAAGTGTTGTTGCTATTTTTGTGAGGGGGTCCTTGTTGCTTTCTGAGCATAGTTGTTTCAGACATTTCATTACCCAACTAGGTAACGTCATCAGGTAGGAGACTCCATACCATTTCAGACAAGGGTTGTCAACTCTCTTCTTAAAAACCTCCAGTGTTGGAGCACCCACAACTTCTGAAGACAAGCTATTCCACTGATTAATTGTTCCCACTGTCAGGAAATTCGTTAATTCTAAGTTGCTTCTCTCCTTGATTAGTTTCCACCCATTGCTTCTTGTTCTACCCTCAGGTGCCTTGGAGAATAGCTTGACTCCCTCTTCTTTGGGGCAACCCCTGCGATATTGGAAAACTGCTATCATGTCACCCCTAGTCCTTTTCATTAAACTAGACATGCCCAGTTCCTGCAACCGTTCCTCATATGTTTCAGCCTCCAGTCCCTTAATCTTTGTTGCTCTTCTCTGCACTCCTTCTAGAGTTTCAATGTATATATTTCAAAACCACGAACATATTGATTGCTAAGGATGTAATTGTATACACATTCACTTCGAAAGTACCCAGTTCAGCCTAGTGGAACTTGCTGTTAATTGAACGTGGGAGTTTCGTATGATGAATCCAGTGGCCAAATTTTTTTTGCAATGTCTCTGGGGTGGGATTCAAAAATTTTAGCAATTGGTTCTCTGCCTGGTTGCTGGGTGGGCGTGGCCATGGTGGGCGTGGTCTACTTGGCCTCCTACACCACGGCAGGGGGTGTTTTCAAGGTTTCGGAGGGTTTCCTCAAGCCTCCAGGATGGTGAAAATGGCCTCCTCTGTGCTCCGGAAGCCCTCTGGAGGCCGGAAATGAGCCTGTTTCCAGACTTCCGGAACTTCCGGGAGGTCCCTTTCTCGCCCTCCCAGAGTCTCCGTGAGGGCATCCAAAATGGGTTGCGTGGAGACTTCTGGGAGGGGCAGGGTGGAATGGGCGGAGCCAGCCAATCGTTGCAACTACCGGTTCGGCAAACCAGATGTAAAATGAGCATCTGATTCGCCCGAACCGATCCAAACTGGCTGAATCCCATCCCTGATTGTGTCCTGTTTCTGCTAGTTGATTGATATTGATTCATTAAGCTGGTGTCAAGTCTTAGTAGACACATAGGCAGACCTTCTTCAAGATAGTTTACAAAAATGTCTTCTCTTTCTTTTCTTTCTCCCCCCTCCCCCCTCCTTTTGAACAGAAACCGAGAAGAGTCCAGAGTCATCTCCAAAGTCCACCTTTGCTCATCCTCTCAAATCTAATGATCAAAAGTCCTTCGTCAGTTCTGTGTATCGGAGGCCGTCGGTCAAGTCCTCCATCTCCTTGGTGAACATCTTAGAACTTGAAGAATTGTCATCTTCCGCAAGAAATCCGGTCTCCACTTCCATTTCTGAACCTTGGATGCAGAGAAACCTTTTCAGGCCCCACAGTTCTTCGGATCGTGGCGTTAATTTTTTGCACAAAACCTTATTTTCTTCCTCTCCGGCTGATTCGTCCGAGTCGGACTGTTCTAGCCCAAGCCCTGTCATCTTCTTGGATGAAGAAGGCTATCAGAAAAGTTTGAAGGCCAAGCTTCAGCTGCCGAAAATCCCAGTAGGGAAAGATGGCGTTGAGGATTCCGACTCTGAAGTCAGCGAGTTTTTTGATAGTTTTGACCAATTTGACGAACGCGAACAAACTTTGGAAAATAATTCTAAAGGTTCTAGAGATCCCGCCACCGTAAGTCATATGTCGCAGAAAGCATCGTTTCATGTCAGAAGTCCTGCTCCACCTCAGCATCCATGAACCCTCAAAAATTCAAATGTGATCGCCCGGTTCTTCCAGCCAATGTAAGGAAGCCGACTCCTCGCAAACCAGAATCTCCGTATAACAATCTGTTGGACGTCCCAGATTCTCCCCGCCTGATCAAAAACCCAGCGGACGATCACGCGGCCTTGTTCAGCCCAATCAGATCTTCTGCTTTCAGTCCTCCGGGCAGTTGCTTTTCCGCCGAATGCCTCTGCCGAGTGAACCGAGATGCCTTCAGCCAGAACCACAACATCGTCTATCACACCTACTCGGATTTTGCAAATAATATTTCCTTTGAAATTCTGGGCTCCGTGTGTAATGCTAGGCCGCCCTCGTTGTGTAGATGCACACAGGAGATGATCGGCCAGGGTAGGGTCGTCCCAGAAGAACAGAAAGACCGGACGGCAAAAATCCAAAGAGACATATCTAGAAAAGGACTTCATAAGAAAGACAGATCCAAACACAAGTCGGGAGTGATTAAAGATCACATCCAGAGATTTGCTTCGGAGCTGGTGGAAACGAGTTTTGGAAGCGCGTTTAAAGATCTCCAGAAGAGTGTTTCTTCGTGTACCAATGCGCTGTGTCAGTTGGCTGCTAAATTGACTTCTTCAGTCTTCCAGATGGCCTTCTACGAGATTGGAAGGCAGCAAGCTCTTCTGTTGAAGAAGAAAGCTATTAATGGTTTGGCAGGGTTTTTGGTGAGCGAAGCCGTCACCGGAGCATTGAAAGAACTGTACTCTGTGAAGCAACAAATGTTTACCAACACCGTTACCAAATTTGCAGCGAACCTTGCCGAGGAGCTGATATTTGAGGGGATAATGGAAGTCTGTCAGTTTTCGCATCCGCCGACGCCCACGGCATCTCATCAGGACTCCTTCCGTTATAACGATCAAGTCGTGTGGTCTTATGCCCAAGACTTGTCTGAATCCGTCATCCAGGATGCTTTCATTGAGTTATCACAGGTCGATGTGAGCTTCACGCCGCAAGCAGCCATAAGCGTTTCCACGGACAACGTAAAATGTGTAAGCAAGGAGAAGGTTCTGGAGTTAACCCACACATCCAATGGGTCTTATGAGCTTGGTGAGAAAGTGCCGGTAGCCTTAAACCCTGTTTGGGAATTCAGAAAGGAACACACCATTAATCGAGCCTTGTTCTACACAACGGGCATTGCAAGTTCGATTCCGGTGCCCTTGGCTGGAAGCATCCTTTCTCAGCACCAGATTTTATGGAAGGAAGACAACGTCAAGAATCCACTGCCATCCGAGACCAAGCTCTCCTACGTCAGAGGGTCCCCGGAAATGTGTTGTGCCACCAAAAACAATCGAAGTGAAGTGTCCTCACTTAGAAATATCTACCTGACCACTGATTTCACAGCAGGCAATGAACGCGATTCTCCTGACCACCCTGAATCCGACAAATTTGCAGAAATATCGAGCACCAATAACTTTTCTGGCACGATGGTCGATATGATCGTATCGGAGGTTTACGAAGCTGTCACTTCTTCCCGGGTTTCTAAATCGGCAGAGACATACACAGGCGTGCTGCAAATGAATGATGCCCCCTGTTTGCAGTGCATCGGGAAAGATTCCTGCAAGAATATGTTTGCAAATTATCTGGCCAAACGGATCGTAAAGCAGTCCGTCGACGAAACGAAATCGGCGTGTTCGGCTACAAGTGAAAAATTAGCCTACTGTGTTGGGTTGGGAACCCACCGAAGAAGCGGTAAGAAGGAATCTCAGGGTGTGGCCAAACAAGGAGAGAAAACGAAGAATATCCCAGTTATCGTGGGTCAACAGCAGATGCCTTTAAACAACATATCGAAATTTCACATCTCTACCGCGGCTTCGAATCGATGTTTGCTGTTGGGATCTAAAGAGGGTGTTCAGGAAGGAAAGAACTGTGTGGCCTGCAAGCCATCCGCAAGTATAATCTCTCCTACGATGACATTTGTCAAATCTAATGAGCAGGTTCCAGATGCGGAAGACAGTTCAGCGATACCTATCAGTAATTTACCTGAAAAGCAGAGCGCGTCTAAAACCCCAGGAGGTTCTGCGTTTGGTCACGAAATGCCTTTTCCGGAAATAAGTAACCCTTCTGTGGTGCCCACGTGTGAAGATGCACTTCAGCTGGAAGATAAATTGAGTGTCAGAGACACAAATCTTCTCGTGGTACCAGAAACACCTCCCTCCACACCGTTAATGCCTTCTCAGCCAAGTTCGGAGTGGAATTTAAGGAAATTAACCAAAAAACTGAAAGGGGAATTAGCCAAGGAGTTTGCGCCTGCTACTCCTCCTTCTACTCCTTACGTGCCGGAAACAGATGGAATATACGCTCCGGAATGTGAAAAGTTAGAAAAAGAAGAGTTTATGTTGAAATTAATGCGGTCTCTCTCGGAAGAAGTGGAAAGCAAGGAAGTTGAAGAACATCCGGAAACATCGTTAGAGCAAATTCAACCTTTAGGACCGACAGTAGATTATGCCGATCATCTAGCTACTTGTATCATCTCTATGGCAACTGAGCAGGCCGCTTCACGTTTAGAAGATAAAGCTACTCAGATGGAGAAGAAGAGATACTGTCAAGTAAGCACGGAAGACCAAAGAGGCGGGCATTCCACATTTGTTAACGTTCCGGAAAAACACCCACCCACTTTGTGGATTTACGCTGGCGAAATGGCTGGGAGGGTCATCCGAGAAGCCAAGAAAAGGCTCAACTCAAGACATTGTAAACTTCTGAGTCTCCGTCATGTTAATTACGAGGGCAGTTGCTTCCATCTGAAAAGAAACTCTCACGAATGTTGGTCCAAAGACCAAAGACCGAAGCCATGTTCTAGAGAACCGGACCCATGCGCTCTTCCCGTGCCCCTGAATTCGGAAACTTCGGGGCTCACCTCCAAATATCCCAGCTGTGAAAGCGTGACGGATGAATACACCGACCACATCATCCGGGTTTTGAAACAGGAAGGCGGCCACGGGGACCTCATCATGGATAATTTTGCAAGCAGGCTTGCTTACAAAACGGTGAGGTCTGGGATGCAGCAAGCCGCCAGGAAACTCCGGGCGAAGCCCAGTAGAAAGATTGTTCCAGAAAAGAGCTCCAAGCTAAGCAGCAAGCCTGAGTTGTTCGAGGCCGCAAACCAGGACTTCGATCAAAAGAATCAGAAAAATGGCGTGATACTTCATCTCACAAAGCAGCCTTGGAGGAGTAGATGTCCCTTACATGGGCCCGAACGCTCCAAGTTGCTTGACTTTTCAGAATCTCTTGCTTGTACGATCACCTCTGATGCCAGAAGGATGTTCATGTCCGCGGCGAGTTTACCCAAATCTTTCACGGATTCTTGCTTGTACCAACCGCCGAGAGACGACAAAGTCACCGATTTCAAAACAACGTGGAGTCAAAGACTGTCTTCTTCCCATTGTAAGCAGAAGCTGTATCACAGCATGGAGAGTTTGAGGGACTCCACCTACCAAGGGAACATTTTACGAGCCGTAGACCAATACGCGAAGAAGATCGTAGATGATACTTTAGAAGTGAGCTTAGGATCAGCTACTCGGCAAGCTCCGGAAGGCTGGACAAATGGAGAGAGGTTAACCTATGAAGAAAAAACGATCCCGTTTTCTATAGCTGCCTGCAAACACTGCAGTTTGAAAGAACATCAAACCTGCATTGGCGGTTCGTCTCTGCCGCTAGCTGGACGAGATCTTCCTTCTAACGTTAGGCAGTCTTCAGATGGGAGTGTAAGCATCACCTTGCCTAAATCTCACATGCTTCATTTGGACATTCCCAAAATTCACGTCGATATGGAGGAGAAGGTCCTGTTTGCTGAAAACCTTGCGCCTGTCACGTTGGACCGAGCGAGGCGGCAGCTCAGCAACACCAGTTTGACAGCGGATAGCGGGATCAGTCAAGATGGAATCAGTTTTGCCGAAAGTCTAAGCACAGAAATTATGACTTCCTGCATGACAAATATTGCTCCGGCCATCAGTATAAGGTAAGGCTGATTTTTGCAGGGAATATATATTGTAGGACTGTGATGGAGAGCCTATGGTGCACCGTGGCACAACAAAACCACGGTCCACTAAAGCGCGCCCGATTAAAGCGCGTACCTGATGTCATCAGCAGCGCGACAAATATGACCGCGGAGAAAAAAGGGCACTTTAAAAAGCGCTTTTAAAGCAAGCCGATTCACGTAAAGGTAAGGGTTAGGTTTAGGTTTAGGGTTAGGGTTAGGGTTAGGTTAAGGGTTAGGGTTAGGTTAAGGGTTAGGTTTAGGTTTAGGTTAGGGTTAGGTTAAGGGTTAGGTTAAGGGTTAGGTTTAGGGTTAGGTTTAGGGTTAGGTTTGGGGGGGTTAGGGTAAGGTTTTCGTGTTAATTTTAACTTTACCGCTCACAGCATGATGTTTTCGTCGCGCTGTGATGACGTCAGGTACGCGCTTTCATCGAGCGCGCTTTAGTCTACCGCGGTTTTGTGATGGAACCATGGTGCACAGCCCTCACTGTGGGCACGGGCGCCATCGCCAGCTGCTTTTTTGCGTACACTGACCAGTTGATTATTGCACCTGCCGGAGCCCTGGAAACCTTGGGTTTCCGGTGCCCTGGCATGCGCGAAGACCAGCTGGCACACCGGAAGCCAGTTTCTGGGGTTTTGAAATTTCTAGTTTCTGGAGCTCTGGCGCACATGCGAAGAGCAGGCAGAGCAGTGGAGGGGAGGGCAGAATTAAATGAGTCAGCAGCCTAAAGTCATTATGTTCCCAGAACTCCTCTTGAATTCTGCTAACCCTTATCTGGCGCCAAATTAGACTTTAACTTGAATTGACTAGATTAGGAGAAGAGGAGAGCTTGGGGGCGGGGGGGGGGGACACAAGTTAAATGAGTCACCATCCTAGAGTCATTATGTTCCCACAAACCGTGTAAGTCTAACCCCTCTTGAATTTCCCTTGACCCTGATCTGGCATCAGTTTAATATTGAACTTGAGTTGACCAGATCAGGAGAAGGAGAGCCGGGGGGAGGAGTTAAAGAAGTCATCAGCCTAGAATCGTCGCATTCCCAAAAACGATCTAAGTCCAAACCCTCTTGAATGCTGTTGATCCTTATCTGGCGCCAATTTAGTACCCAACTTGAGTTGACTAGATTAGGAGAAGAGAGGCAGAGCTGGCGGGAGCGGAGTTAAACAAGTCATCGGCCTAGAGTCATTACGTTCCCAAAAACAGTCTTAAGTCCAACCTCTCTCGAATGCTATTGAATTCTGGCACCAATTTACTATTGAACTTCAGTGGACTCGAGTAATGTCAGGCGCCAAGAATTGGGGTTCACCGACAAAAGGGCGAACGACAAAACCGCGCCTGACTAAACTGCGTCGCTGACGTCATTAACAGGGCGACAACAGCACGGAGACAGAAGCACGCTGTAAACCCTAAACCTAAACTTAACCCTAAACCTAACCCTAACCCTAAACCTAACCCTAAACCTAACCCTAAACCTAAACCTTACCTTAAGTTAAATTGGCTTTCTTTCGATGCGCTATTTAAAGCGCCCTTTCTCCGCGCTGGCTGTTGTCGCTGCGTTGATGATGTCAGCGACGCGGTTTAGTCGGGCGCGGTTTTGTCGTTCGCCCTTTTGTCGGGTCACGAAGGGGGGGGGGGGCACGAGACTTGTTTCATCTTTCTGAAAGAGCCATTGGAATTTGAGGCGACCCCTGGAGCGGATTCCAGGTGCGGTCAACCCTGAAGGAAGGTCAGGTATGCGGAGTGCAGTGATGACAAATAGTGACTCTACCCTACTTCACCTGTATTAGCGCCATGGAAACGGAGGGTCCGAATTCTGCTGAGTCTGTGGTCAGCCAGCAAACTGGAGAGGACAGCACCGGCAGCTGGTCCAACTTGAGTTTCGATGAGGAACATCCAGACGAGAGCAGCAGCTTTCTCCACCTCAGTGACAGGTAACTAAAATCTATTTTCTAATGTTGACGGATGGCGCCCCGTCCATCGGAGTCAACTCTTAGTGACCCGAACTTCTCCAGAGTGAATGTTTAATGTGCAGTTTTGATGAGATGGCTTCACAAACCCTTCTAACACCGTTAAGGTCCCGGGTTGACTTTTAACAGGCTTTAGCTTGAGAAACTGGTATTTTTTTAAAGGTTGAATGATTTAACTGTCGGACACCTCTCCCCCCCCCCCACCCCGCGCACAGACCTGACAGGCTGGTAAGCACGGGGTCGTCCTGGAAACAGAAAGGGTCCGGCTTGCGTCGCTTTGGCCAGGCTCACTCAATCCCAGTAGGGGCACGCACGCACAGGCCCAGCCTTCGCCGTCCCAGCAGGCGTGCATGTGGACAGATGTTGACAAGCACGCGCGCTCACGGACGGATAGGGTGGGCTGGGCCTGTGTGTGCCCGCGCCCGCCGACTCCTGTGTGCATGCATGTCTGCCAGGATGGCATGGACCTGCCCTGTTGTCAGGGTTCCAAACAGCCTCCAAAAGTAAATCAGAGTCCAAGGCAAAGTATTCCTCAAAGTTTATGAAGAGAGCCATGTTGGCACACCTGGGAAAACCTGAATCTGAAGGCTTCCCGTTTTCCCCATCCTATTGAAAGTTCAAGATCTTGCCCCCCCAACACCCACCAGTCCATCCCATGGTCCGATCTTTCACTGCCACGCTGGCAGTTCCACCTTTTCCAGTTCCGGTCAGGTGCAGAGCTGCAAAAGACAAAGGATGACCTTGGTTTTCTAGAAAGGAATTTTGTTTTGGCTACATATCATCTAACGCCGTGCAATCCCCGCTCCCGTTTTCCCACAGGAGAAAATGCCTAGTAGAATAATAGAAAGTGTGGCAGGCCAGAGATCCAGCAGAAAAGATGGCGGCAGGCCTGACTGTGTGCGCGTGTCCCCACTGGGACTGGGTGAGCCCGGTGGCCGAAGCGACCCAGGCCTGGCCCCCTTACCGTTTTCAGGACGGCCGCAGGGGCCAGATCTGATCGCATCGCGGGCCGCGAGTTTGACCCCCCTGATCTACGGCAATCCGCTAGTCAAATAGGAAGTTCTGGTTGGAGCTAACTACTTATTTCTTCGTCGTTCAGCCCTCTTCTCTTCTCTCCTGGCAGTAATGGTAACAGCAGTAGCTGGAGCAGTCTTGGTTTAGAAGGAGATTTGTATGAGGAGAATTTGTCCTTTTCGACATCCGACAGGTTGGTCCATCCAAGACCCAACGACAGGACGGTCCGCCCCCCCCCCCCCCCCCTTGTGTCTCCATGCATGGCCACGATTCCCTTTTTTTCAAGACCAACAATCGGGCGCCTTTAAACCTCTCGATTTCACTGTCGGCGTTTGGTTCTCACTTCTTCTTAACAATCGTGCTTGTTCCTCAACCATACAGAGCGGGCTCCATTTGATTGTGTGAACGGTGTGAATGCCTTTTGTGGAAAGAACAAACCAACATCCGATCTGTGTTGTGTATGTCCGCCTTGCCGTCCCCCCACTCCTCCTCCTCCTCCTCCTCTCGATTCTGCCTTGCTAAATATGAAGAGCTTGCTTTCTGCGCTGTTTCTGATTATTTATTTTTTTACTCAATTCCCCATCGTTCTCCCCGCTCTCAGCCGCCCCTTGTGGGAGACCTTGTGTGGACATTTGAAGCGGTACAGGTCATCCTTGATTTACGGCCACCAATTGAGCCCCCCCCCAATTTTTGTGGTTAAACGAGACGTTTGTTTAAGCGTCTCGTTTAACCACAAAACGACGCGCTTGTTTAAGCGAGTTTCACCCCCCGTTTTATCACCTTTCTTGCCTCGGTGGTTAAGGGAGTCGCTGCGGTTGGTAAGCTAGCAAGCCGGTTGTTAAGTGAATCTGGCTTTCCCCCATTGTCTTACCTTGCCAGAAGGTCGGAAAAGGAGATCCGCATGACCCCTCACGGACACTGCAACGGTCGTAAGTGCGAACCAGTTGCCAAGTGTCTGAATTTTGATTATGCGAACATGGGGAAAGGTCGTCACTGTGAAAAACGGTCATAAGTCCCTACTTTCATTGCCGTTGTAACTTGGAACGGTCACTAAAGGAACCGTCGTTAAGTCGAGGATTTCCTGTACTTTCTTCTCCAAATCATTGGATATTGATCTTTTTTTAAAAAAAAAGAAAAAAAGAAGGCGGACTTTTAATTCTTCAACCAGGAAATTTGCAAAGCGGGAAATGGTGTGAGAAGCAAGGAATTTGTTTTTCACCATAATTCCTTACAACGTTTGTTGGTTCTTGCTATATTTTTCTTGAATGTTCATCCCAAACAGTTTTAATACAGTCAACCGTTTCTCACGGGTCCCCCCTCTTTTCTAGCGATGGAGCAGAAGACAAGGAGGAAGAGCTCAACGCTTCCATGCCAGGTGAGTCGAAAGGGGAGTGAATATGGATTATATTGGAAGTGACACTCCGTCCAGTTTGGTCACCGTGATACAAAATAAAAAAACAACAAGATGTTGGGACTCGTAGAAAGAGTCCAGAGATGACCTGGGAGCTGGAGGTTAAAAGATAGGATAAAAGGTTGCAGAAATTGGGTATGTCTAGTTTAGGGGTCTCCAAATTTGGACCACTTTAAGGCTTGTGGATTTTCAACTCAGAGAGAAGAGCAACAAGGAGGATTAGGGGACTGGAGGCAGTGCCTGATTTAGATGAAAAGAGGCCCTAGGCTATTCCACTTCTGAGGCCCTTTCACCTCCCATTTTTAAGTTTGTAAATTACATGAGAGACAATAAAATACATCATTACTGTGATATATATATATCAATATATATAGCTGGCCTCCCGACGGAAGGCGGCTCTGCTCCGCGGCAAAGGCAGCGAGGCCAGCCGCCTCCCCTGCTGCGCTCAGCTGCCCGGCTCGGCCCCCCCGCCCTCACCTGCTTGGCCGCTGGTGGGCTCCGCGTCGATGGGGCGGCTACTGGGAGCGGCCGCGCCTCTCGCCCGACCGCCGGTGCCGGGAACATGGGCGGGCTCCCCAACTGCCGCGGCGCTGGAACAATCTTAACCAATACATTTTTATGTTTGTTTATTAGTCATATGCGTAGAATTTCTCCTTATTTTCGGTTCAGTGTTTTAGTGTTCACTGTTTTTAGAATAGTGTAATTGTAATTTTGCTAACAATTTGAATGTAGGCCCCTCTTGATCTTGAGGCCCTAGGCTGAAGCCTAGTTAGCCTATAGGAAAATCCGGCCCTGACTGGAGGCTAAAACATATGAAGAACGGTTGCAGGAACTGGGTAGGTCTAATTCAGTGGTAGTCAACCTGGTCCCTACTGCCCACTTGCGGGCGTTCCAGCTTTCATGGTGGGCGGTAGGGGTTTTGTCCGATACTGAAGCACTTTCCTTTTTTAAATTTAATTGACTTCCCTACTTTATAAACCACCATTACTGTGGGAGCGGTGGGCGGTTAGAAATTTTTACTACTAACAGAGGTACAGAAGTGGGCGGTAGGTATAAAAAGGTTGACTACCCCTGGTTTGGTTAAATGAAAAGAAGGACTAAGGGGGACCTGATAGCAGTCTTCCAATATCTCAGGGGTTGCCCCAAAGAAGAGGGAGTCAAACTATTCTCCAAAGCACCTGAGGGCAGGACAAGAAGCAATGGGTGGAAACGAATCAAGGAGAGAAACAGCCTAGAACTAAGGAGAAATTTCCTGACAGTGAGAACAATTAACCAGTGGAACAGCTTGCCTCCAGAAATTGTGAATGCTCCAACACTGGAAGTCTTTAAGAAGATGTTGGATAGCCATTTGTCTGAAGCGGTGTAAGGTTGGAATGCCTTTTGGACCTCAGCAACCACTAAATTAATAATTTTAAATCCCAAGGACCACTACGATGAATTTTTTTAAAAGATAAATAGTATTTAGTGCAATGTAAAAAAAATATAAATAATTTTCCTGCGGACCACCAGTTGGTGGCCACTGCGCTAGAAGACCTCCAAGGTCCATTCGAACTTGGTTATTCTGTATTCCGACACACCTTAAGACTACCCAGGGGTGCTTCTACACAGATGTTTTTTGTAGACTGCACATCTGTTTCGTCTTTTCTCGCTTTATCAGAATTTCGGGGATGGAGAAAATGGCAGAGGGGAAAACGGCAAGAAGGTGACAAACAGAAAAACCAGACTGAAAGGGCCACTTAAATTGTAAGGAGTGGGTCAGCGTGAATGCCTGTGTCAGGTTTCCTCAAGATGCCCTAATTGATTCATGAGTATCGAGCCAAGTTTCAATGCAAAACTAGTCATTTATTTCGGAGCACCATTAGGCAAGGCCTCTTTGCAATTAGACTCGAGCTTTGTTTGAATTATAGCTGAACCTTGCCCCTGTTCCTCCCCTCCACTCAGTCTGTGTCATAAATCACATTCCCCAATGAGGTGCCGCCCTCCCAAGCCTACTACTGCGGTAATCTGAGCTCCGACTTTAGCCAAAAGCATGCATGGAATGCGCCCCTCCTTCCTCCCATCCCTCACCATGACAACTTAGGAGTTGACAGATTAAAGATTAATCTGATTAAAGATTTAATTGGAAACAACCTCTGGGCCAGTGTTTTGTCCATCCTGGGTGCGAGAACAGCGTTTGTAATCTGCGTGAAAACCATCTGTATTTGTTGTGTAATATTCTCAGCTGGGATGGACCACAAACTTTAGTGCTTTGCTCCATGGCCTGCCCTAAATTACTCGGATTCATGCTTCCCAAGTGAACACAAGAAGCCTAGCTCCCTCTTATGGGCATTAGTGGGTGTTCTTTTTTAACTACACAATTGCTTCCTGCTAAATTGAAAGTCAACAAAGCCAGCTCAGGTTATGTTCCAACTCATGGAACATAAGACAATTCCTTTCACTTCCTACACAAGAAGGAGAATTTTAACAGTAGGTAGAGGGGTTACTTTGAAAGCCCAACTGCTTTCAGAATAACAGAGTTGGAAGGGACTCTTGGGGGGGGGCTTCTAGTCCAACCCCCTGCTCAAGGAGGAGACCCTACACCATATCAGACAAATGACTGTCCAATCTGCAATTTCTTAGCTGTTAGAATTGATTGTGTCTATTGTTGATTGGGAGGGTTTTGAATCTAACATATGTTTGTGTGTGTGTGTGAAAGAGAGAGGAGAGAGAGGAGAGAGAGAGAAAGAGAGAGAGAATGAATGGAAGGAGAGAGAGAGGAGAGAGAGAGTGGAGAGAGAGAGAATAGAAAGAGAGAGAATGAATGGAAGGAGAGAGGAGAGAGAGGAAGGAGAAAGAGGAGAGAGTGGAGAGAGAGAGAATGAATGGAAGGCGAGAAGGAGAGAGGAGAGGGTGGAGAGAGAGAGAATAGAAAGAGAGAGAGAATGAATGGAAGGAGAGAGAGAGGAAGGAGAAAGAGGAGAGAGTGGAGAGAGAGAATGAATGGAAGGCGAGAAGGAGAGAGAGGAGAGAGTGGAGAGAGAGAGAATAGAAAGAGAGAGAGAGAATGAATGGAAGGAGAGAGAGGAAGGAGAAAGAGGAGAGAGTGGAGAGAGAGAATAGAAAGAGAGAGAGAGAATGAATGGAAGGAGAGAGAGAGGAAGGAGAAAGAGGAGAGAGTGGAGAGAGAGAGAATGAATGGAAGGAGAGAAGGAGGGAGAGGAGAGAGAGAGTGGAGAGAGAGAATAGAAAGAGAAAGAGAGAATGAATGGAAGGAGAGAAGGAGAGAGAGAAGGAGAGAGCGAGGAAGGAGAAAGAGAAGGAGAGAGTGGAGAGAGAAAGAATGAATGGAAGGAGAGAGGAGAGAGAGAGGAAGGAAAGAGAGAGAGGGAGAGATTGGAGAGAGAGAGAGAGGAAGGCGAGAGAGAAAGAGGGAGAGATGGGCAGTTCAAAAATGTGAATTATAAATAAAAGAAACATAGGACTTTGAATTTACTTGAAATTGAGCTATAATTGCCGGTCCGTTTCCCTTTCAGCCAGTTTGCAAAGATCTCTCGTTTTCTTTCTTGTTTTCCTTTTTTTTTACTGCTTTGTATAATGGGATGCAATTAGCAAACATGCCTAACCTCCTTGCTTTTCCTATCGTGTCTTAGCAGCAATTTGTCTCTCTTTGCAAAAAGCTTTCCGCCGCCCGTTGACTAAAACGTGGGATGGATGGGCTTCATTTTGCCCTTCTCCTTGGCTTGTCCTAGGGTTGAGGAAACCTTCCAAAGCCTTGGTCATCGTGAATGTGGACGTTGGGCCCTGCGCGGTGGATCCTCAGCTGAGAATGACGCTGCAGTGGTTGAGTGCTTCGGAAGCGGATGTGCCCGAGCTGCGTTTCCATGAGGACACACCCGGGGAGTTCCTCCTTGTGAGTAGCAAAGACGCAGAGCCAGTACAAGCTGACGTATAATTTGAAGGGAGCCTTCCCTGGGTGGGAAACCAGTGTGGAAGCCACCCACTGGCGTCGTTTTTCCAAGATGCATTTGTTGGAACCCCTGGTTAATGTTGCCGCGGCATCTTCCAGGGAAAGGAGTTTAAATTGTGGTCATTCCGTCACAACGTCATGTTCAAATCTTTGTGGCCCTGGCAACCGTCCTTCAAATGTTTGAGTGTCCCTCTCTCATTCACTCACTCTCTTTCACCCTCTCTCTCTCTTTCTCCCCTTTTCTCTCTCTTCCTCTCTCTGACTCTCTCTCTCCCTTCTCTCTCTTTCTCACTCTCTCTCTCCCCTCTCCTCACTCACCCTCTCTTATCACCTTCTCTCCCCTTCTCTCTCCCCCTTTCTCTCTCTCTCCCATTTCTCTCTCTCTCCCTCTTTTCTCCCTCCCTCTCTCCCTTCCTCTCTTTCTTTCTCCCCCCTTTCTTCCCCTCTCTTCACTCCCTCCCTCTATCCTTCTCTCTCTCACACACACACACTCTTTCACCCCTCTCTTTTCTCTCTTTCTCCCCCTTTCTCTCTCTCTCCCTCTCCCCCTCTCTCTTTCTCTTTCTCTCTCATCTTCTCTCACTCACACCCTCTCTCTTTTACCCTCTTTCTCTCTTTCTCCCCTTTTTCTCTTCCCCCTTTCCTCTCCCCCCTCCCTCTCTCCCCCTCCCTCTTATCTCCCACCCTCCCTCCCTGCCTCTCTTTCTCTCTGTCTCTTTCTCCCCTTTTCTCTCCTCTCTCCCTCTCTTTCTCTTTCTCACTCACCTTTCTCTCTCACTCATCCCTCTCTCTTTTACCCTCTCGCTCTCTTTCTCCCCCCTTTCTCTCTCCCCCTTTCTCCCTCTCCCTCTTTATCTTCCACCCTCCCTCCCTGCCTCCCTGCCTCTCTGTCTCTTTTTCCCCCTTTCTTCCCCTCTCTTCCTCTCTCCCTTCTCTCTCTCCCTCCCACTCCCCCCTCTCCCTTTCTCTTTCTCTCTCCCCCTTCTCTCTCTCTCTCACTCACCCCTCTCTCTTTCATTCTCTCTTTCTTCCCCCTTTCTCTCTCTCCCCCTCCCCCCCTCTCTCTGGCCATCCAGTACTTTTTCTTCTGGACGGAATACGAATGTAAAACTATGGATAATTCATTTTGTCATCTGCACTGAATCTCGCAATGACCCCAAATCCTCAATGCAAAGATCCGCCCCCTTTGTCTTTTTTATCATCCTGTTGTTCCCTTAAAGTTCACATTTTCCACTCGCCAACATCCCTTTTTCTCATATTTGTCCGGTGAGGAAAACCTGTACAGTCATAATGCATTTCCGGAGGCATTTATTTTTTATTAAAAAAAAGCTTCTCCACTAATTTCCTTCGGGCGACCTGTGGTGGGCTGGCTAATTTGCCTTCTGCACTAAAAACAGCCTGGTTGATTTGAATGTTTCCTTCAAGTTCACTGCGTTCTTCTTCCTGTTGACTAGCTTCTAGTCAACAATTTTTGCCACATGTGTTTATTTCTGTTTTCCGCCACAACTACTACACTTAATTCTCACTTATTTTTTCCTGTTGCCTTTTCAGTGAGAGTTCATCTTAGCCTCCCGGTTTAAATATTGAATGTTTAAGAGCCTCGTCGGTATCAAGAACTCAGAATGGTTATTTGTAAAGGAAAATATGCTTTTTTTGTTATTTCTCCCTTCATTTGTGTAAATGGATATATAGCATAAGAGAAACGGAAGATGATAGATAGATGGTGCATATTTGGTGATCAAACATGCTTGATTGCATAACTCTAGGGCAGTGGTTCTGGGAGTTGAATTCTGGGAGTTGAAGTCCACAAGTCTTAAAGTTGCCAAGTTTGGGAACCACTGCTCTAGGGCAGTGATGGTACACCTTATGCAAAGGCATGTGCACTGCTGCGCATGCATATGCCAACACCCATAATGCAAAGTGCATTCCCACATGCTCATGCGCGCAGCCCCCCCCCCAAGCTCCTCCCACCCCCCATGCACGCCGCACTGCTCGCCTCCAAGCTGAGCTTGGTATTTCCTCTGGAGGGAGGCGTGGAGGCCATTTTCGCCCTCCCCGGGCTCCAGGAAAGCCTCCGGAATCTGGGGAGGACAAAAACGGGTTCAATGGGCTAACCGGAGGTACGGAAAGGAACTTCCGGTTGGCCCGTTGGGCCAGTTTTTTTGCCCTCGGGGGTTTTCCTGAAGCATGGAGAGCATGGCGAAATGGCCTCCCCCGGCCCCTCTGGAAGGCCGAAATCAGCCCGCCCGCCTGCACATGAGCGTTGGAGCTCACAGCTCGCATGTCGGCAGATAGGGCTCTGCGTGTCACCTGTGGCTCTCCTGTCATAGGGTCCCCCTTCACGGCTGTAGGGGAAAGCAAAACTTTGAAGGTTTGAGATGGTCAGAATGAAGACCCTAATCTGGGAGTCGGACACTTTAAACACTCAAAGAGCCACAACGGTCCTAACCGAAAGCCTCCATTCAATTCTCGGAGGCCGGCCGGAAGTCTGGTTCCCCCACCATAAGTCTCTTCCTAGCACAGCATCTTTTTTCCCTCTGCTGACTGGAAGTCCGGTTCCCCCCCCACACACACACACCATAGAGTCTCCTCCTAGCACGGCATCCTTTTTCCTCTGCTGACCGGAAGTCTGGTTCCCCCACCATAGAGTCTCCTCCTAGCACAGCATCTTTTTTCCTTTGCTGACCAGAAGTCCAGTTCCCCACCACCACCACCATAGAGTCTCCTCCTAGCATGGCATCCTTTTCCTCTGCTGACCGGAAGTCCGGTTCCCCCCACCATAGAGTCTCCTCCTAGCATGGCATCCTTTTTTCCTCTGCTGACCGGAAGTTCGGTTCCCCACCATAGAGTCTCTTCCTAGCACAGCATCTTTTTCCTCTGCTGACCGGAAGTTCGGTTCCCCCACCATAGAGTCTCTTCCAAGCACGGCATCCGTTTTCCTCTGCTGACCGGAAGTCCGGTTCCCCCCACCATAGAGTCTCCTCCTAGCACGGCATCCTTTTTCCTTTGCTGACCAGAAGTCCGGTTCCCCCCACCATAGAGTCTCCTCCTAGCACAGCATCTTTTTTCCTCTACCTGTCCTAACCGAAAGCCCTATCAATTGTGGAGCCGACCGGCGACAGGGAGCCGCAGCAGAGGTATGAAAAGAGCCACATGCAGCTCCAGAGCCGCGGGTTGCCGACCCCTTCCCATATCTGATATTTTTACCAATTTCCGGCAAAATTAAATTATTATAATTCATATTATTCAGGTGAATATCTACAAAGAGTGCAGAGAAGAGCAACAGAGATCATTAAGGGACCGGAGGTTAAAAAATATGAGGAACAGTTGCAGGAACTGGGCATATCTAGTTTAATGAAAAGAAGAACCAAGGGAGACAGGATAGGAGTCTTCCAATATCTCAGGGGTTGCCGCAAAGAAGAGGGAGTCAAGCTATTCTCCAAAGCACCTGAGTGTAGAACATGAAACAATGGGTGGAATCTAATCAAGGAGAGAAGCAACTTAGAACTGAGGAGAAATTTCCTGACAGTAAGAAGAATTAACCAGTGGAACAGCTTCCTTCTAGAAGTTGTGGGTGCTCCAACGCTGGAAGTTTTTAAGAAGAGACTGGACAGCTAAATTGTCCTGAATGGTGTAGGATCTCCTGCTTCAGCAGCGGGCTGGACTAGAAGACCTCCAAGTTCCCTTCTCACCCCGTTATTCTGTTAAAGCGTGATGGCGACCAGATGAAGAGCCTAATCTGAGATTTTTACCCATTTGTTTAAGTGTGACTTTGAATCCACTTTCATTTTCTTCCTTTGAATGGCAAAGTGCTTTGCAATATCATCCTCCTCTCTTTGCGTTTTATCCGTAAGCAGATGATGACCTCATTGTAATCTAAGCTCTGTGGTCTTAAAAAAACAACAACAACACACACACAAACAACCTTCCCTTCCAGGTACTTGATTGTCTCACCCGTAATTATGGACAACCACATCTTGACTTGTATGAACCCGCAGTCTGCAATTAAGCAATGTGATTGTCCCCCTGGATGACCTGCTCCAAACTCAACTCATTAGAAGCTATTTTGGTTAATCCTTCAGGCAGTTGTTGTTTAGAAACTTCAAGGATTTCCACGGAAACCTGTGCAGCCCTTATAGAGTTTAGTCGTTTCAAAAAGTCACATCGAAGTAAAATACACGTTGGCTAATTAGTAGGTGAGTCAGAGAGCCGGTTGAAATGTTTGTGGAATTGTGAAGCAATTATGGGTGATCTTACAACAATACAAGAATACAATAGCAGAGTTGGAAGGGACCTTGGAGGTCTTCTAGTCCAACCCCCTGCCTAAGCAGGAAACTCTATACCGTTTCAGACAGATGGCTATCCAACATCATCTTAAAGACTTCCAATGTTGTGCACAACTTCTAGAGGCAAGTTGTTCCACTGATTAATTGTTTTCACAGTCAGGAAATTTCTCCTCAGTTCTAAGTTGCTTCTCTCCTTGATTAGTTTCCACCCATTGCTTCTTGTCCTACCCTCAGGTGCTTTGGAGAATAGTTCGACTCCCTCTTCTTTGTGGCAACCCCTGAGATATCGGAAGACTTCTGTCATGTCTCCCCTAGTCCTTCTTTTCATTAAACTAGACCTACCCAGTTCCTGCAACCGTTCTTCACATGTTTTGTAATCCTCTTCGTTGCTCTTCTCTGCACTCTTTCTAAAGTCTCCACATCTTTTCTACATCGTGGAGACCAAAACTGAATGCAGGATTCCAAGTGTGGCCTTAACAAGGCCTTATAAAGTGGCATTAACCCTTCACGGGATCTTGATTCTTATTGAGAATTTATTTGAAGACAGATCTTTCTTTTGTTTCGCCCTCACCTCTGGGAATTTTGGACCTCCTTTGGTTAAAGCATGAGAACAAGCACAAGTCACTTTCTTTCGCCCGCCTGAGCTCTGCCGCGAGCATACGCGGGCAAAAGAAAGTGCTTTAGTCAGAGGGGTGTCGGGGGAGAGGACTGCCTCACCAGCCATAAACCTCACCGCACGTCACCTGGATTGCAAGAACCCGTTGCTTCTGCCACGGAATGTAAATCCTTTCCAATCCTCCACCTGTCAGTTCAGAACTGAAGAAGGCTTCTTGGCATATGAGACGCGAAAGTCTTACAAGGGTGGTGGGGGGGGAAGAAAGGTCCAGTTGCATCCTGAAAAAAGCACCTTTGGACAACCACTACCTGGATGACTTGAGACTTATTTCTCCCAGATTTAGAACATAAAGTTGATTCACAGTGAGATTCAATAGCAATAGCAATAGCAGTTAGACTTATCTACTACTTCATAGGGCTGCAGCCCTCCCTAAGCGGTTTACAGAGTCAGCATATTGCCCCCAACCACAATCCGGGTCCTCATTTTACCACCTCGGAAGGATGGACGGCTGAAGTCAACCCTGAGCCTAGTGGGATTTTGAACAGCCCGAACTGCAGAACTGCAGTCAGCTGAAGTAGCATGCAGGGCTGCATTTAACCACTGCGCCACCTCGGCTCTTACAGAAACCACCAGGTTGACATCAAGTGAAATATCTTTGTTTGAGCCGTTCCACAAAAGGACACAGGATTAATACACGTGCGATGTGTTTGGTCCAAAGAACCTTCCGCATTTTTTTTTTCCCCCCTTCAAAATCCCAGTTTTCATCCCAGGTATCAAACTAGGCTGCCCTTTGCATCCCACACATGTGTTTTTATTCAAGCTGTGAGAAGGAGGGAAAATTCCCTCTGAGCAGGGATAGTGTTTGAACTACACAACTTCGGCCTTGTCGTTGGAAATTTTGATTTCTGCCTTGTGGATCTTCGCGCTTCCTTAAATGTGCCACTCTGGAGTCAGTGGTTTCTACTCACAATAGAGTAAATTCACCAAAGAAACCACACTTATGTCATGGAAGGATGGAAAGAGAGATATTTCCGTACTCATCCGAGCAATTGTCGAATGCCAGTTTATTCAGGACTGTTACCAGTGAATTGATTTGTGCACAATATCTTTTTTTTTAGCCAGCTGTTGCTACTAATAAGAAAAATCAGGGTCATTGGAACCCTTGGGAATATCTTTCTGAAAAACAGGTTTAAGGAAGTGAAAAGCAGGTTTGAGGATACCCAATTATAGAAGTATCTATGAAGGTTTGCTCTCTGAGTTTAGATACAGATTAAAGAGCTGGAAGGACCTGTAGGGTCATCTACAAGGTGAAATGTAAAATTTTTTTGCCACTGGTTCTCTGGCCGTGGCTTGTGGTTCGTGGGGGGTCATGTGACTGGGTGGGTGTGGCCAACCTTTTTTTTTTTTTAGTTTGAAGTTTGATTTTATTTCTATGCCGCCCTATTCCCTATAGGGACTCAGGGCGGCGAACAACTCAAACGGGAAAAGGGAACATACAAATACAAAACAGGCATTTAAAATAACCAACACATACACCTGTCGAGAGGGGGGAAGGAGCTCATCACCCCAGGCCTGCAACACAGCCAGGTTTTAACGGCTTTTTCGAAGGCCAGGAGAGAGGTGAGGGTCCGAATCTCCGCGGGGAGTTCGTTCCAAAGGGCCAGAGCTGCCACAGAGAAGGCCCTCCCCGGGTGGTAGCCAGATAGCATTGGCTGGTGGACGGAACCCGGAGGAGGCCAACCCTGTGCGATCTAATGGGTCTTTGGGTAGGGTAATTGGCAGCAGGCGGTCTCTCAAGTACCCAGGTCCAATACCATGAAGGGCTTTATAAGTAATAACTAGCACTTTGAAGCGTATCCGGAGACCAATGGAAGCCAGCGCAGCTAGCGGAGGATAGGTGTTACGTGGGTGAAACGAGGTGCACCCCACGATCGCTCGCGCGGCTGCATTCTGGACAAGCTGAAGTCTCCGAATGCTCTTCAAGGGCTGCCCATGTAGAGCGCATTGCAGTAGTCCAGTCTTGAGGTCACGAGGGCGGTTTCTTTGCAGTTAGTGTTTTCCCTACTATACATTTCTACCTTTCGTTCATAATCTCCTTATTCGTTATCCGTGTACAATTCTTTATTTATTTGTACTTAGCTACTTATGACCAAATATTATTTACCTATATTGTGCTTTATATTTTTACTGTCATTTATTCTCTTACATACACTTATAGGTACACATTCACATAGTTATTCTTTTTCTTTGCCATTCTTATATTATTATTATTATTCCATTAAAAAAATTATAAGGTATAGTTTGGATTGCTTTGTTTACCATCCTTCGCACCTACTATGACACCACCTTATTTTCTCTTCCTTTTCTTTTCTCCTCCCTTCTCTACTTCCTTCCTTCCTCCTCTCCTTCCCCTTCTTCCTTCCCTTACCTCTCCCCTACTCCTACCCTCTTTCTTCTCCTTCCTACCCTCTCTCCTTCTCTTTCTCTCTCTTCCTCCCTCCTCTCCTTCTCTTTCTCTCCCTCCCCCCACCTCTCCTTACCTCTTTCTTCTTCCCTTACCTCTCCTCCACATCTCACCTTATTTTCTCTTCCTTTTCTTTTCTCCGCCCTTCCTTCTCTACTTCCTTCCTTCCTCCTCTCCTTCTCCTTCTTCCTTCCCTTACCTCAGTGAGAGCCTTGTGATGGGCGTTACATCAGGTCAGGATCATTGGAAGACGAACTCCTGGTGGGGGTTTCAAGGGTTGGTTGAAGGGTTGGTGCTGTCTCTGGTTAGCCGCGTGGTTGATTTGGATTCTGAAGGTTTGTAGAAGTGTAGAAATATCTATTCTCTAGCTCAACAGTAGCAATTGGGTCTATGGAGATTCTCAATCATCCAGGGCGTGGTTGTCCCCAAGGTGCTTTTCAAAAGACAACTGGACTGACTAGAACAATCAGACCAGCCACTTGATGGGCTCCATATCTCTTTAAGGTCCCCAGGCCCATTGTCAGAACGATGTCTTCGGGGCCTTGGGAAAGAGTGTCAAAGCGGGGGCCAGTCTAATCTCCACGAGGGTGATGATCCACAACGAGGGAGACACCACAGAGAAGGCCCTTCTTCTTTGTCCCACCAGATGGACCTATTTAAGAGAGGAGATCCGTAACATTCCCTGCCACCCCGCACAGGTGGGCCAGGTAGAAGATATGACTGGGAAAAACACGCTCCTTCAAAGCAGGGGAATGAAGTTCTCCAACCCCTTTTGTGCGTGAGGTAGATAGGATTAGGAAAAGATGTCCTTCAAAGATGATGAAGGTCTTCAGCCTTCTGTTCTGTGGGTCAAGTAGATATGAATAGGAAAAGACATCCTTCAAAGAATGATGAAACTTTCCAACCTGCTCTTTTGTGGGTCAAGTAGATATGACTAAGAAAAGATATCCTTCAGAGGGGGATGAAGCT